>NW_028320182.1:120000-131234 GCF_062004578.1 Staurois parvus
CAGCCTTCTCCCCTTGCCCCTAGCCCCTCACCCCTCATCCTTCTCCCCTCGCCCCTTGTCGCTCGCCCCTAGCCCCTCGTCCCTCACCCCTCATCCCTCGCCCCTCATCCTTCGCCCCTTGTCCCTCACCCCTAGCCCCTCGCTCCTCATCCTTCTCCCCTCACCCCTTGTCCCTAGCCCCTCGTCCCTCACCCCTCATCCCTCACCCCTCATCCTTCTCCCCTCGCCCCTTGTCGCTCGCCCCTAGCCCCTCGTCCCTCACCCCTCATCCCTCGCCCCTCATCCTTCGCCCCTTGTCCCTCACCCCTAGCCCCTCGCTCCTCATCCTTCTCCCCTCACCCCTTGTCCCCTCGCCCCTAGCCCCTCGCCCCTCGTCCCTCACCCCTCATCCTTCTCCCTCGCCCCTCATCCCTCACCCCTCATCCCTCATCCTTCTCCCCTCGCCCCTTGTCCCTCACCCCTAGCCCCTCGTCCCTCACCCCTCATCCCTCACCTTCTCCCCTTACCCCTTGTCCCTCACCCCTAGCCCCTCACCCCTCGTCCCTCACCCCTTATCCTTCTCCCCTCCCCATTCGTTCCTCACCCCTCATCCCTTGCCTCTAGCCATACGTTCCTCACCCCTCATCCCTCGCCCCTCACCCCTAGCCCCTCACCCCTCGTCCCTAGCCCCTCATTCCTTGCCCCTAGCCATTCGTTCCTCACCCCTCATCCCTTGCCTCTAGCCATTCGTTCCTCACCCCTCATCCCTCACCCCTAGCCCCTCACCCCTCGTCCCTAGCCCCTCATTCCTTGCCCCTCGTCCCTCACCCCTCATCCCTCGCCCCTCACTCCTTGCCCCTCGTCCCTCACCCCTCGTCTCTAGCCCCTCATTCCTTGCCCCTCGTCCCTCACCCCTCATCCCTCGCCCCTCACTCCTTGCCCCTCGTCGCTTGTCCCTCTCCCCTCACCCCTCGTCCCTCACCCCTCATCCCTCGCCCCTCACTCCTTGCCCCTCGTCCCTCGCCGCTTGTCCCTCTCCCCTCACCCCTCACCCCTCGCCCCATCCTTGTTGCCATGTTTTCTGAGCTTTTCTTGTTGATGATAATATATACCCGGGAGAAGGGTGGGGGCAGGATGGGGGTGGGGGCAGGGTGATGCATTTTTTAGCATTTTTTTCATGCATTTTTATCTGTTTTTTGAGCATTTGTGCGTTGTTTGGGCTTTGGCATTTTTTTTATTAGCCAGGAGATAAAATATCATCTGTTTCATCATTTGCTGTTGTTCAGTTTTCTCACCCGCTGCGTCTTCTTCCCGCCGTTCTCTGCCTTGTTCTCCGCAGACACGAGTGACGAGGATACGGCGTGTTTTGTAGCAGCAGCCGCCATTACGTCATATTTCCTTCAGGAAAACAAAAGAGTTCGGTGCGGAGACACTGCATCCGTCGGATCATCTCCTACTGAGAGAAGAAAGGCTACTTATGGGTCATGTACAGTGACCTACGGCCCATGAAGACACATTTCGGGATGTCCATAAAAAGTTAGTTCAAATTCTAATATTTTTAAATAATATTGTTATTATTATTTTTTTATTGTTTTCTTATCATGGCCACTAATTCCCCCTTTTATTTGCACAGTTTTATTTATTTATTAATATTATTTCTTTATTATGTATTTATTCAGAATTTTTTTATTTAGTTAATATTTATATATTTATTATTATAATTTTTTTTTTTTTATTATTATTATTATTTCAGGTATTTATATAGTGCCATCAATTTATGCAGCGCTTTACACATATACAGTCATGGCCGAAATTGTTGGCACCCTTGATATTTTTCCTGAAAATCAAGTATTTCACACAAAAAAGGTATTGCATTAACACATGTTTTGCTATACACATGTTTATTCCCTTTGTATGTATTGGAACAAATATAAAACAGAGGCAGAAAAGCAAATATGACATAATGTCACACAAAACCCCAAAAATGGGCTGGACAAAAGTATTGGCACCCTTAACTTAATATTTGGTTGCACACCCTTTGGAAAACATAACTGAAATCAGTCGCTTCCTATAACCATCAATAAGCTTCTGACACCTCTCACCCGGAATTTTGGACCACTCTTCCTTTGCAAACAGCTCCAGGTCTCTCTTATTGGAAGGACACCTTTTCCCAACAGCAATTTTAAGATCTCTCCACAGGTGTTCAATGGGATTTAGATCTGGGCTCATTGCTGGCCACTTCAGAACTCTCCAGCGCTTCTTTGCCATCCATTTCTGAGTGCTTTTTGACGTATGTTTGGGTCATTGTCCTGCTGGAAGACCCAGGATCTTGGACGCAAACCCAGCTTTCTGACACTGGGCCCTACAGTGCGACCCAAAATCCTTTGGTAATCCTCAGATTTCATGATGCCTTGCACACAGTCAAGGCACCCAGTGCCAGAGGCAGCAAAACAACCCCAAAACATCATTGAACCTCCACCATATTTTACCGTAGGTACTGTGTTTTGTTCTTTGTAGGCCTCATTCCGTTTTCGGTAAACAGTAGAATGATGTGCTTTACCGAAAAGCTCTATCTTGGTCTCATCTGTCCACAAGACGTTTTCCCAGAAGGCTTTTGGCTTACTCAAGTACATTTTGGCAAACTGTAGTCTTGCTTTTTTATGTCTCTGTGTCAGCAGTGGGGTCCTCCTGGGTCTCCTGCCATAGCGTTTCATTTCATTTAAATGTCGACGGATAGTTCGCGCTGACACTGATGCTCCCTGAGCCTGCAGGACAGCTTGAATGTCTTTGGAACATGTTTGGGGCTGCTTATCCACCATCCGGACTATTCTGCGTTGCAATCTTTCATCAATTTTCCTCATCCGTCCACGACCAGGGAGATTAGCTACAGTGCCATGGGTTGCAAACTTCTTGATAATGTTGCGCACTGTGGACAAAGGCAAATCTAGTTCTCTGGAGATGGACTTGTAACCTTGAGATTGTTGATATTTTGCCACAATTTTGGTTCTCAGGTCCTCAGACAGTTCTCGTCTCCTCTTTCTGTTGTCCATGCTTAGTGTGGCACAGACAGACACACAATGCAAAGGTTAAGTGAACGTCTCTCCTTTTTATCTGCTTTCAGGTGTGATTTCTATATTGCCCACACCTGTTACTTGCCCCAGGTGAGTTTACAGGAGCATCACATGCTTGTAACATTCTTATTTATCCGCAGTTGTGAAAGGGTGCCAATACTTTTGTCCAGCCCATTTTTGGAGGTTTGTGTGACATTATGTCGAATTTGCTTTCTTTCCTCCCTTTTTTTGTTTTGTCCCAATACACACAAAGGGAATAAACATGTGTATAGCAAAACGTGTTAATGCAATACGTTTCGTGAGAAATACATGATTTCCTGGAGAAATATCAAGGGTGCCAACAATTTCGGCCATGACTGTATATTGTACATTCACATCAGTCCCTGACCCTCAAGGGGCGTACAATCTAAGGTCCCTAACTCACATTCATATACATATTAGGGCCAATTTAGACAGGAACCACTTCACCTCCCAGCATGTCTCTGGAGTGTGGGAGGAAACCGGAGTTCCCGGAGGAAACCCATGCAGGCACAGGGAGAACATGCAAACTCCAGGCAGGTGGTGCCGTGGCTGGGATTCGAACCAACGACCCGAGTACTGCCAGGGGGAAGTGCTAACCATTTAGCAACTGTGCTGCCCATTTAAATATTTTGTTATTATTATTATTTATTTTTAGAATAATAATTATTATTATTATTATTATTACTATTATTATTAATATTTAGATTTGTTTATTTTATTTATTATGAATATTTATTATTTTTCTTTATTATTAATTATTATTTGTATTATAATTAATATTCAAATTTATTATTATTATTTAGATTTGTTTATTTTATTTATTATAAATTTGTATTTTAATTTAGTTATTATTTATTTATTATTTTTATTTATATTATTATTATTACCATCATTAATATTTAGATTTATTTATTATGAATATTTATTATTTTTTCTTTAGTTATTATTTATTATTATTATTATTATTATTATTATTATTATTATTAAAACCATCTGAATCAGACTTGCCCGTCCTGCAGCTATGAACGCGGCCCAACACAAAACAGTAAACTTACAGGAAAATGTAGATTTTTTTCGTTTTGTGAGGAGTAATATTTTTTGTAAAAATGCGTTTACACTCGGCAGACACGAGCGGCCAAAGAAGGACATGAGCGGGACTGTGCTGGACTGTTATACGTTTCATCTTCTCAGTCGCTCATCGGCATGTTTCCGCAGAACCTGTTTGTGAGCAACTATTTTCAAGGATGCAGCGGTGTCACTGAGGTTGGTGTCACTGAGGTTGGTGTCACTGGGGTTGGTGTCACTGAGGTTGGTGTCACTGAGGTTGGTGTCACTGGGGTTGGTGTCACTGAGGTTGGTGTCACTGAGGTTGGTGTCACTGGGGTTGGTGTCACTGAGGTTGGTGTGTCCCTCCCAACGCTGGAGCCGTCACAAAGGCCTGCAGGCAGTATTAGGGTCAGACAGTTCCTGATGGCTCAGTCCCTAGGAGCTGTAATGGATGATGGGTCCTCTCCTTCCTTCTTACCCCCCCTCATCCCCCTCTCAGTCCCTTCTCACCCCCCCCCCCCACTCTCCCCTCACAGTCCCTTCTCACCCCCCTCTCAGTCCCTTCTCACCTCACCCCCCTCCCCTCAGTCCCTTCGCACCCCCCCCCCCCACTCTCCCCTCACAGTTCCTTCTCACCCCCCCACTCTCCCCTCTCAGTCCCTTCTCATCCCCCCCACCCCCCCCTCAGTCCCTTCGCACCCCCCCCCCCCACTCTCCCCTCACAGTTCCTTCTCACCCCCGTCACTCTCCCCTGTCAGTCCCTTCTCACCCCCCCCCCCCTCAGTCCCTTCTCACCCCCCACTCACCCCCCTCTCAGTCCCTTCTCACCCCCCCCCCAGTCCCTTCTCACCCCCCTCTCAGTCCCTTCTCACCCCACCCACTCTCCCCTCTCAGTCCCTTCTCACCCCCCCCCCCCCATTCTCCCCTCTCAGTCCCTTCTCACCCCCCCCCCCACTCACCCCCCTCTCAGTCCCTTCTCACCCCCCTACTCACCCCCCTCTCAGTCCCCCCACAAAAGATAAACACACCCATGTATACACCTCCGGTGCGGTTCGGCTATTCCCTGTGTGATCCGGTGGTGGCTGCAGGGGAGAGGAGGGAGCGCCAACAACTGATGGGACCTGAGAACCTCCGAGAGACGTCACCACTCCGGGCTTTACCAGCCATTGCCAAGCGCTGTCTTCTCTCACCTCCACTGACTGACACGGGATCATGTGACCAGACCGGAGCGAGCTGAGAAGTCCATTCTTCCAGAAGCACATTTGTCAGGTCAGGCACTGGTGTCGGGGGAGGGGCACTGATGTCGGGGGAGGGGCACTGGTGTCGGGGGAGGAGGCCTGGCTCGCAGTCTCCGCTCTAATTCATCCCAAAGGTGTTCTATGGGGTTGAGGTCAGGACTCTGTGCAGGACAGTCAAGTTCCTCCACCCCAAACTCGCTCCTCCATGTCTTTATGGACCTTGCTTTGTGCACTGGTGGGCAGTCATGTTGGAACAGGAAGGGGCCATCCCCAAACTCCTCCCACAAAGTTGGGAGCAGGAAATTGTCCAAAATGTCGCCTGAAGAGTTCCCTTCACTGGAACTAGAGGGCCAAGCCCAACCCCTGAGGAACACCCCCACACCATAATCCCCCCTCCACCAAACTCTACACTTGGCACAATGCAGTCAGGCAAGTACCATTCTCCTGGCAACCGCCAAACCCAGACACGCCCATTGGATGGCCAGACAGAGAAGCGTGATTGGTCCCTCCACAGAACATGCCTCCTCTGCTCTAGAGTCCAGTGGCGGCGTGCTTTACACCACGGCATCTGACGCTTTGCATTGCACTTGGTGATGGAAGGCTTGGATGCAGCTGCTCGGCCATGGAAACCCATTCCATGAAGCTCTCTACGCACTGTTGTTGGGCTCATCTGAAGGCCACACCAAGTTTGGAGGTCTTTAGCTATTGACTCTGCAGACAGTTGGTGACTTCTGCGCACTGTGCGCTTCAGCATGCGCTGACCCCGCCCTGTCATGTGACGTGGCCTACCACTTGGTGGCTGAGTGGCTGTTGTTCCCAGTGGCTTCCACTTTGTTATAATCCCACTAACAGTTGAGCGTGGAATATTTAGTAGCCAGGAAATGTCACAGATGGACTTATTGCCCAGGTGGCCACCTATCACGGGACCACGCTTGGAGTCACTGAGCTCCTGAGAGCGACCCATTCTTTCACCAATGTTTGTAGAAGCCGTCTGCATGCCTAGGGGCTTGATTGTATACACCTGTGTCCATGGAGGGGATTGGAACACCTGAATCACATGATATGGAGGGGATTGGAACACCTGAATCACATGATATGGAGGGGATTGGAACACCTGAATCACATGATTGGGAGGGGATTGGAAACACCTGAATCACATGATATGGAGGGGATGGAACACCTGAATCACATGATATGGAGGGGATTGGAGCACCTGAATCACATGACATGGAGGGGATTGGAACACCTGAATCACATGATATGGAGGGGATTGGAACACCTTAATCACATGATTGAGAGGGGATTGGAACACCTGAATCACATGATTGAGAGGGGATTGGAACACCTGAATCACATGATAGGGAGGGGATCGGAACGCCTGAATCACATGATTGGGAGGGGATTGGAACACCTGAATCACATGATATGGAGGGGATTGGAACACCTGAATCACATGATATGGGAGGGGATTGGAACACCTGAATCACATGATTGGGAGGGGATCGGAATACCTGAATCACATGATATGGAGGAGATTGGAACACCTGAATCACATGATTGGGAGGGGATTGGAACACCTGAATCACATGATTGGGAGGGGATTGGAACACCGGAATCACATGATATGGAGTGGATTGGAACACTTGGATCACATGATTGGGAGGGGATTGGAACACCTGAATCACATGGTTTGGAGGGCGGGGACAATACTTGGGGCAGTACAGTGTATGTAGTACTTCGAGGCGCTGTTCACATTTGGGGGTAGCAGGAACGCAGACAGAATGGAGTATTTCTGCAAATGAATGTACAATGTGCTAAAATGCAGAACACGCTTGCAGGCCGTTATGTTCCGCCGTAGGTGCAGGTGGCAGCCACACGTTATTCCTGCAGAATATTCACACATAACACGCAAAACACACATAACACGCTTGGCTCGTGTGCAAAGTTTGGTACACAAAGTTCTTTAAATCTTTATTAATATTCAAACATTTCGCAAAGCCAAGGTACATAACCCCCAGCATTGGTGTCAGTGGATGCAATAATAACCCCCAACATTGGTGTCAGTGGATGCAATAATAACCCCCAACATTGGTGTCAGTGGATGCAATAATAACCCCCAACATTGGTGTCGGGATGCAAGAATAACCCCCAACATTGGTGTCGGGATGCAAGAATAACCCCAGCATTGGTGTCAGTGGATGCAATAACAACCCCCAGCATTGGTGTCAGTGGATGCAATAACAACCCCAGCATTGGTGTCAGTGGATGCAATAATAACCCCCAGCATTGGTGTCAGTGGATGCAATAATAACCCCCAACATTGGTGTCAGTGGATCCAATAATAACCCCCAACATTGGTGTCAGTGGATCCAATAATAACCCCCAGCATTGGTGTCAGTGGATGCAATAATAACCCCCAACATTGGTGTCAGTGGATCCAATAATAACCCCCAACATTGGTGTCAGTGGATCCAATAATAACCCCCAGCATTGGTGTCAGTGGATGCAATAACAACCCCCAGCATTGGTGTCGGGATGCAAGAATAACCCCCAGCATTGGTGTCAGTGTATGCAATAATAACCCCCAGCATTGGTGTCAGTGGATGCAATAATAACCCCCAACATTGGTGTCAGTGGATCCAATAATAACCCCCAACATTGGTGTCAGTGGATCCAATAATAACCCCCAACAATTGGTGTCAGTGGATGCAATAATAACCCCCAGCATTGGTGTCAGTGGATGCAATAACAACCCCCAACATTGGTGTCAGTGGATGCAATAATAACCCCCAGCATTGGTGTCAGTGGATGCAATAATAACCCCAACATTGGTGTCAGTGGATGCAATAACAACCCCCAACATTGGTGTCAGTGGATGCAATAATAACCCCCAACATTGGTGTCAGTGGATGCAAGAATAACCCCCAGCATTGGTGTCAGTGGATCCAATAATAACCCCCAGCATTGGTGGTCAATGGATGCAATAACAACCCCCAACATTGGTGTCAGTGGATGCAATAATAACCCCCAACATTGGTGTCAGTGGATGCAATAACAACCCCCAACATTGGTGTCAGTGGATCCAATAATAACCCCCAACATTGGTGTCAGTGGATGCAATAATAACCCCCAACATGGTGTCGGGATGCAAGAATAACCCCCAACATTGGTGTCGGGATGCAAGAATAACCCCCAGCATTGGTGTCAGTGGATGCAATAACAACCCCCAGCATTGGTGTCAGTGGATGCAATAACAACCCCCAGCATTGGTGTCAGTGGATGCAATAATAACCCCCAGCATTGGTGTCAGTGGATGCAATAATAACCCCCAACATTGGTGTCAGTGGATCCAATAATAACCCCCAACATTGGTGTCAGTGGATCCAATAATAACCCCCAGCATTGGTGTCAGTGGATGCAATAATAACCCCCAACATTGGTGTCAGTGGATCCAATAATAACCCCCAACATTGGTGTCAGTGGATCCAATAATAACCCCCAGCATTGGTGTCAGTGGATGCAATAACAACCCCCAGCATTGGTGTCGGGATGCAAGAATAACCCCCAGCATTGGTGTCAGTGTATGCAATAATAACCCCCAGCATTGGTGTCAGTGGATGCAATAATAACCCCCAACATTGGTGTCAGTGGATCCAATAATAACCCCCAACATTGGTGTCAGTGGATCCAATAATAACCCCCAACATTGGTGTCAGTGGATGCAATAATAACCCCCAGCATTGGTGTCAGTGGATGCAATAACAACCCCCAACATTGGTGTCAGTGGATGCAATAATAACCCCCAGCATTGGTGTCAGTGGATGCAATAATAACCCCCAACATTGGTGTCAGTGGATGCAATAACAACCCCCAACATTGGTGTCAGTGGATGCAATAATAACCCCCAACATTGGTGTCAGTGGATGCAAGAATAACCCCCAGCATTGGTGTCAGTGGATCCAATAATAACCCCCAGCATTGGTGTCAATGGATGCAATAACAACCCCCAACATTGGTGTCAGTGGATGCAATAATAACCCCCAACATTGGTGTCAGTGGATGCAATAACAACCCCCAACATTGGTGTCAGTGGATCCAATAATAACCCCCAACATTGGTGTCAGCGGATGCAATAATAACCCCCAACATTGGTGTCAGCGGATGCAATAATAACCCCCAACATTGGTGTCAGTGGATGCAATAATAACCCCCAGCATTGGTGTCGGGATGCAATAATAACATACATTGCAGGTCGGGGGTGTTCTGCTATGTAAACCCCCTTCATTGGAAGCCCCTTAACCTTTTTGCATTGGTGGTCAGTGGCCCTTCAGGGTGCAGCATGGAGGAGCAAAAAAAAACTGTCAGTGGCCCCTGGTGCAGCTCTGTACAGACGAATAGTTCACCCCTTGTGGCAGTGAGGGGGTTCACTAACATTGGCACTAGCCAGCAAAGGGGTTAATACATTTGTGTTCAACAACCTACCTCCATCCCGCTGAGCTCCGCCCACTAAACACCATTCACCTGAACAGCCAATGGTGTGCCAGGACCAGTCAGTTCACATTTCTCTCCCACGTGATTGGGTATTGGAAGTGAATCCTGTCACCTTATTCATTAACATTCACCCCGGAATGTGAACAGCCCCTCCCCCCTTAGTAAATCACCCCCCCCCCACATTCTGATTTCATGTTACAGTATATAGGACTGTCTGTGTTCCCAAAACATCCAATCACATTCCAGTGAACGTTTTCCTTTCCTTGTGGGAATGCGGTGGATTAGCGGCACGTGTTGGCGCCCTGCGCTGAGCGAAGCGATTATATCCTACAATTGGGGGATTCCACGGCGGGATCTGCATGGAGTACAAATCCCAAATCTTCATATATTGGTGAAGTCTTTATTTACATTCTGAGCCTCGGCACTGGCTGGACTCTACCGCTGTGACAACCAATCCGGTGTGAGCGAGCCGGGGATAGAGTGCGGGGTCACCGGGGATAGAGTGTGGGGTCACCGGGGATGGAGTGCGGGGTCACCGGGGATGGAGAGCGGGGTCACTGAGGATGGAGTGAGGAGTCACCGGAGACGGAGTGCGGGGTCACCGGGGATGGAGTGCGGGGTCACCGGGGATGGAGAGCGGGGTCACCGGGGATGGAGAGAGGGGTCACCGGGGATGGAGAGCGGGGTCACCGGGGATGGAGTGCGGGGCCACCGGGGATGGAGTGCGGGGCCACCGGGGATGGAGTGCGGGGCCACCGGGGATGGAGTGCGGGGTCATCGGGGATGGAGTGTGGGATCACCGGGGATGGAGTGTGGGGTCACTGAGGATGGAGTGAGGAGTCATCGGGATGGAGTGCGGGGTCACTGAGGATGGAGTGAGGAGTCACCGGGGATGGAGTGCGGGGCCACCGGGATGGAGTGCGGGGTCATCGGGGATGGAGTGTGGGATCACCGGGGATGGAGTGTGGGTCACTGAGGATGGAGTGAGGAGTCACCGGGGATGGAGTGCGGGGCCACCGGGGATGGAGTGCGGGGTTACCGGGGATGGAGTGTGGGGTCACCGGGGATGGAGTGCGGGGTCACCGGGGATGGAGTGTGGGGTCATCGGGGATGGAGTGCGGGGTCACCAGCTTCTTGCCGGAGAACATTCCTACCAATGCGAGGAAATATACAAACACGTGTGCGTCACTCCTCCTGCAGGGCGTGCGTTCCATGACCAGGCTGACCGCAAGCGGGGCGATTCCTTGTCCAATCACATTCATCCATTCATGTTCTGTATGAAACCGCAAACAATCGATAAACTGGAAAAATATCCGAGACGGAAATCCCTCCCCCACAGGTGATCAATACCCGGAGATGTCTGTATGAGGCGGGTGTCATGTGACGC
>NW_028320183.1:0-5000 GCF_062004578.1 Staurois parvus
ACCACAAAGCCGCTCCAGGCTCCATCCCACCAGCCGAGTCCAGGCCGGCAACAAGGAGCCAGTGTGACCAGAGAGAACAGAGGTGTACTCATGGCGGGCAGCCTGCAGTCCTGGACAGAGGAGCACACACTCTACACAGGCAGGACGCTACACACGAGCGCTGATCAGTCCTACACGCTAATAAAGAGCTGAGCAAACTGTTGGCGTTATATAAATCCTGTATAATAATAATAATAATAATAATAACATGCAGGGTCTACCTTTCACTTGACCGCAGAGCTTACACTTTAATGACAGCTACATTTTACCGGCACCGGCTAGTTTGTACATCATACTGACACATACATGTGACTAATGTCATCCCTGTACAGTCAGATCACACATCCCGGTAGTTGTATGGTCGCTCCGAGCGTCATACGTTGTTACTGCCTGGCACTGCGTGTTCCCTCGTCTATCCCCCTCCATGATCCAATACGGGATTTATTATATTGTACAATCTGCTGGAGAAATCTGTGACACCTCACACTGGGCACTCCAATATCCATCTACTTCTGGAACATTCATGAGATGTTCACATTGTAGACTAGAAGTGACAATAGGGATTCGCTGCAAATGCTGGACAGCTTGTTTCCAGTATTAAGGACTGTACTGTAATATGGAGGACTGGTGACCAATACAGAGGTCCTTGTACTGTACAATAATATGGGGGACTGGTGACCAATACAGAGGTCCTTGTACTGTACAATAGTATGGGGGACTGGTCACCAATACAGAGGTCCTTGTACTGTACAATAGTATGGAGGACTGGTCACCAATACAGAGGTCCTTGTACTGTACAATAGTATGGAGGACTGGTCACCAATACAGAGGTCCTTGTACTGTACAATAGTATGGGGGACTGGTGACCAATACAGAGGTCCTTGTACTGTACAATAGTATGGAGGACCGGTCACCAATACAGAGGTCCTTGTACTGTACAATAGTATGGAGGACTGGTCACCAATACAGAGGTCCTTGTACTGTAATAGTATGGAGGACTGGTGACCAATACAGAGGTCCTTGTACTGTACAATAGTATGGGTGACTGGTCACCAATACAGAGGTCCTTGTACTGTACAATAGTATGGAGGACTGGTGACCAATACAGAGGCCCTTGTACTGTACAATAGTATGGAGGACTGGTGACCAATACAGAGGTCCTTGTACTGTACAATAATATGGGGGACTGGTCACCAATACAGAGGTCCTTGTACTGTAATAGTATGGAGGACCAGTGACCAATACAGAGGTCCTTGTACTGTACAATAATATGGGGGACTGGTCACCAATACAGAGGTCCTTGTACTGTACAATAGTATGGAGGACTGGTGACCAATACAGAGGTCCTTGTACTGTAATAGTATGGAGGACCGGTCACCAATACAGAGGTCCTTGTACTGTACAATAGTATGGAGGACTGGTGACCAATACAGAGGTCCTTGTACTGTACAATAGTATGGAGGACCGGTCACCAATACAGAGGTCCTTGTACTGTACAATAGTATGGGGGACTGGTCACCAATACAGAGGTCCTTGTACTGTACAATAGTATGGAGGACCGGTCACCAATACAGAGGTCCTTGTACTGTACAATAGTATGGAGGACTGGTCACCAATACAGAGGTCCTTGTACTGTACAATAGTATGGAGGACTGGTCACCAATACAGAGGTCCTTGTACTGTACAATAGTATGGAGGACTGGTCACCAATACAGAGGTCCTTGTACCGTACAATAGTATGGGGGACTGGTCACTAATATAGAAGTCCTTGTACTGTACAATAATATGGGGGACCGGTCACCAATACAGAGGTCCTTGTACTGTACAATAGTTTGTAGGACTGGTCACCAATACAGAGGTCCTTGTACTGTACAATAATATGGGGGACTGGTCACCAATACAGAGGTCCTTGTACTGTACAATAATATGGGGGACTGGTCACCAATACAGAGGTCCTTGTACTGTACAATAGTTTGTAGGACTGGTCACCAATACAGAGGTCCTTGTACTGTACAATAGTATGGGGGACTGGTCACCAATACAGAGGTCCTTGTACTGTACAATAGTATGGAGGACTGGTCACCAATACAGAGGTCCTTGTACTGTACAATAGTATGGAGGACTGGTCACCAATACAGAGGTCCTTGTACTGTACAATAATATGGGGGACTGGTCACCAATACAGAGGTCCTTGTACTGTACAATAGTATGGAGGACTGGTCACCAATACAGAGGTCCTTGTACTGTACAATAGTATGGAGGACTGGTCACCAATACAGAGGTCCTTGTACTGTACAATAATATGGGGGACTGGTCACCAATACAGAGGTCCTTGTACTGTACAATAGTTTGTAGGACTGGTCACCAATACAGAGGTCCTTGTACTGTACAATAGTATGGAGGACTGGTCACCAATACAGAGGTCCTTGTACTGTACAATAATATGGGGGACTGGTCACCAATACAGAGGTCCTTGTACTGTACAATAGTTTGTAGGACTGGTCACCAATACAGAGGTCCTTGTACTGTACAATAATATGGGGGACTGGTCACCAATACAGAGGTCCTTGTACTGTACAATAGTATGGAGGACTGGTCACCAATACAGAGGTCCTTGTACTGTACAATAATATGGGGGACCGGTCACCAATACAGAGGTCCTTGTACTGTACAATAGTATGGAGGACTGGTCACCAATACAGAGGTCCTTGTACTGTACAATAATATGGGGGACTGGTCACTAATATAGAAGTCCTTGTACTGTACAATAGTTTGTAGGACTGGTCACCAATACAGAGGTCCTTGTACTGTACAATAGTATGGAGGACTGGTCACCAATACAGAGGTCCTTGTACTGTACAATAGTATGGGGGACTGGTCACCAATACAGAGGTCCTTGTACTGTACAATAGTTTGTAGGACTGGTCACCAATACAGAGGTCCTTGTACTGGACTGTACTCCACTCCTCACACAATAATAGAATACAGGACAACACTGTACATTAGGTCCCCCTGCTATTAGTGGGACCATTTCTCTGTGTATTGCGGAGCTCCCTGTACTGGGTCACTCCAATCACAGAGGTTCTATGGATCTGCGCAGCAATGTGCGCGGCGGTGCGATTGGGATGGTTTGGACGGTTTTATGAAAACAATATAATGGAGATCATCTCACTGATCAGCGGATTATGTGATATTACTGAGATCTCCGAACTATATTCACCCCCCTCTTCATATCTGTGGCAGCGGGGAGGTGTTCTGTAGTTCCCAGAAGATGAGATTCACAACTCAATCCAAAAACAGGTATTTTCTGCACTTGCTAAACATGGTCTCAGTCTACAAACAGAAGAAGGATGACGAGGATGACAATGACGAGGAGGAGGATGATGCCACCACATCTAATGACTGACAAGCTGCAATATGTGACATTCTGAGGATTCGATACACTTTAAGGACAGTGAACTGTACAATGTTACTTTGTTGAAACTGATACTTTAGAACATTCCATGGATGGCTGCAGAATGATATCCGATACAATATGACATGAAGCAGCAAACAGTCCCCAATACTGACAAGTCCCTGAACTGCACAGGACATCTCTGTGATCCTTCATCATTCCACAAGTCCTGATACCAGACAGACAGACCTCCTCCACACAGGACACATGCATGTTATTAGGCTGAAATTGTTACTTTGTTCCATTCCATGGATTGTTGCAGCCGGAATTATATCCCAAATCCTGCACAATAATACACAAACCCTGTACCCCCAATACTGTCCAATCCCTGAGCTGCACAGAACACCCCTGAGATCCTCCACCTGATCAGTGATCCTTCTAGTCCAACATTCCTGATATGAACAGATAGATCCCCTCTACACAGTCCTCTGACACCCACATACAATGATGTCCTGTACAGCAGGAACAGGGTAGACCCCCAACACCCCCAGCAGTGCTCACCATGCAGGGGGCTCAGTCCATATCTGGGGTCACAAGTAGAGGGTAGACCCCCAACACCCCCAGCAGTGCTCAGTATGCAGGGGGATCTGTCCATATCTGGGGTCACAAGTAGAGGGTAGACCCCCAACACCCCCAGCAGTGCTCAGTATGCAGGGGGATCTGTCCATATCTGGGGTCACAAGTAGAGGGTAGACCCCCAACACCCCCAGCAGTGCTCAGTATGCAGGGGGCTCAGTCCATATCTGGGGTCACAAGTAGAGGGTAGACCCCCAACACCCCCAGCAGTGCTCACCATGCAGGGGGCTCAGTCCATATCTGGGGTCACAAGTAGAGGGTAGACCCCCAACACCCCCAGCAGTGCTCAGTATGCAGGGGGATCTGTCCATATCTGGGGTCACAAGTAGAGGGTAGACCCCCAACACCCCCAGCAGTGCTCAGTATGCAGGGGGATCTGTCCATATCTGGGGTCACAAGTAGAGGGTAGACCCCCAACACCCCCAGCAGTGCTCAGTATGCAGGGGGATCTGTCCATATCTGGGGTCACAAGTAGAGGGTAGACCCCCAACACCCCCCAGCAGTGCTCACCATGCAGGGGGATCTGTCCATGTCTGGGGTCAAAAGTAGAGGAGGGTAGATCCCCCAGCAGTGCTCACCATGCAGGGGGCTCAGTCCATGCCTGGGATCACAGGTAGAGGGTAGACCTCCTCTCCAGGGTGCCCAGTCCATGCAGGTAGAGGGTAGACCCCAGACTCCCTTCCCTACTTCCCCCCCAGTAGTTCTCACCATGCAGGGGGCTCAGTCCATGTGTGGGGTCACAGGTAGAGGAAGATAGACCCCCAGTCCCCAGGGTGCCCAGTCCATGCAGGTAGAGGGTAGACCCCAGACCTCCTTCTCTACTCTCCCCCCAGCAGTGCTCACCATGCAGGGTGCCCAGTCCATGTATGGGGTCACAGGTAGAGGAGGGTAGACCCCCAGTCCCCCTCCAGCAGTGCTCACCATGCAGGGT
>NW_028320183.1:17500-66994 GCF_062004578.1 Staurois parvus
AATGGGCGGGGTTTTCTTTGTTAAGTAATGCCCCCTTTTATAATCACCTGTCTGCTGGACACCTGTTTAGTGAATAATTGGACTCACCTGTAGATGAATTCTCGTCATTAGGATTTTGTTGTCTAAAATTTAGCTTTGCTTCTAAGACTTTCATTGGGGTGTGTTTATTTATTCATTTCATTGGATGTTTTGGGCAGCCCATTCATTTCATTGGATGTTTGGGGCAGCCCATTCATTTCATTGGATGTTTGGGGCAGCCCATTCATTTCATTGGATGTTTGGGGCAGCCCATTCATTTCATTGGATGTTTGGGGCAGCCCATTCATTTCATTGGATGTTTGGGGCAGCCCATTCATTTCATTGGATGTTTGGGGCAGCCCATTCATTTCATTGGATGTTTTGGGCAGCCCATTCATTTCATTGGATGTTTGGGGCAGCCCATTCATTTCATTGGATGTTTGGGGCAGCCCATTCATTTCATTGGATGTTTGGAGCAGCCCATTCATTTCATTGGATGTTTGGGACAGCCCATTCATTCCATTGGATGTTTGGGGCAGCCCATTCATTCCATTGGATGTTTGGGACAGCCCATTCATTTTATTGGATGTTTGGGACAGCCCATTCATTTTATTGGATGTTTGGGGCAGCCCATTCATTCCATTGGATGTTTGGGGCAGCTCATTAATTTCATTGGATGTTTGGGGCAGCCCATTCATTCCATTGGATGTTTGGGACAGCCCATTCATTCCATTGGATGTTTGGGACAGCCCATTCATTCCATTGGATGTTTGGGACAGCCCATTCATTTTATTGGATGTTTGGGACAGCCCATTCATTCCATTGGATGTTTGGGGCAGCCCATTCATTCCTTTGGATGTTTGGGGCAGCCCATTCATTTCATTGGATGCCCTGTATGTCAGTAACGTGCAGAAAAGGTAACGGCATCATTTTAAAAATCATGGCAAAAAGCATGTTATTGCCGTGTCAATGAGCAGGCGCTTGCAAGATAAATGGGGTTCCACTAATAATGAATGGCACCGCCATGTTACCGCAAAGGGGCAGTGCATTGCGGGAAATCATGCGATTTTGTGTGCGTTCCTGCAGCGCACTGGTGTAAGCGAAGCCTTATATTCAGCAATTGACGTAAAAATGTTACAAACCGCTACAAAATACGTATTATTATTTTTACTTATATATCTTTTTTTTTCACAGTAAGGAATTTGTCATTAAATTTTTTTTTTTAATGATATAAATATTATTTAAGATTTTTAAATATTAATAATAAAGAGTGCTGCGTATAGTCCCTTCCAAACTGCAGGCTCAGCTTGCCATGGGGTGAGGCCATGCTGAGACTTGTAGTTGTGATGGGGGTTGGAGAGGATCGGCTCATCCAGTTCAGGGTATTCTATGTGACAATGATGGGAGTTACAGTCTTTGGTTGGAGCAGCCAATCGGAGTTGGGGTGTTGTCTGTAGCAGCCAATTAGAGTACAGCTGTACTTTTTTGTTTGTTTAGAAGCACAAAAGTTAATATTTAGTTTGCTGTTGTAGTGACTCCTCCGGCTTCCTCTGCCATCATTTCTATGAAGTTCCTCCGGCTCGCTGCATTTTGGGATGAGTTGTATTGGCTGAGATAATATAGTTTATAGTCACCAGCTGGAGAAATTGTAGATGGATTTGCGGTTTGTCAGGAACAGGAGGAGGTGGGAATCCCGATTCAGAGTCAGCGGTGCCAACCTGGGACAGCCAGGCTCTACTGCATTGTGTGGGGCAGTTACCCTGCCATGAGGGGGGAGGGGGGGTCAGGCCAGGCCAGAGCTGTAGTGCCAACCACTGGCTATACAATGTAGTTGGGTTGTGTAGTTAAAAAGGTGCAAGGAAAATGGTTATCAAACAAGTGTTCAGATTAATGTGTACTGAGCGGCTTGTCTTCAGCTTTCATCAGACAGCATGGGTTGGCACCATCATTGGTGGAGGCCATGACATTATAAAGCACGAGGCTGGGGAGGGTTGTGTTGTGTATGGGGTAGAAGCTAAAGATGAATTCTTGGGAAAAGCTTGTAGTAGCCGTAGAGGGTCTATAGTGCCCACCAAGAGGAGATGGGTTGGGTCAGGTTGTATCTTGGGATGGGCTCACATATGTATAGAAACCCTACTAAAGCAAAGCCTAGTCATTACATGGACCCTCTGCATTCTGTGTCCAATCAGCTGGGTCAAATATAATATCACCCCCCCACCACCACAAAAACATCCTGTGTACTCTGTGTGGTTTAGGCCTTGGAGACCAGAAAGGACAAGCTGTGCTGGGAAAGCTCACCGGGCCCCTGCACTCAGCATACGTACACCGAGTAAAGTGCACATTAGTACCGCATTGCTCCAGAGACAACACCGCATTGTGTGCAATTAATGGAGGAGAAGAAACTCCACTTATCCCCGGAATGACTAATGTGCTTATAACTGGAAACGCTGCAGAAACCTCATCCCTGCCAGGAGCCTTCCTGACCATCCTTCATTCCTCCTTCACTACCATTTTCCTTCCCTCCTTCCCCCTTCCTCCTTCCCTTCCTTCCTTCCCCCTCCCTCCCTTCTTTCCTTCCTTCTCTCCTTCCTTCCCTCCTCCCTCCCTTCCTTCCTTCCTGCTCTCCTTCCTTCCCTCCTCCCTCCCTTCCTTCCCCCCTCCTCCCTCCCTTCCTTCCCCCCTCCCTCCCTTCCTTCCTTCCCCCTCCCTCCCTCCTTCCCTTCCTTCCTTCCCCCTCCCTCCCTTCTTTCCTTCCTTCTCTCCTTCCTTCCCTCCTCCCTCCCTTCCTTCCTTCCTGCTCTCCTTCCTTCCCTCCTCCCTCCCTTCCTTCCTCCCTCCCTCCCTCCCTTCCTTCCCCCCTCCCTCCCTCCCTTTCTTCCTGCTCTCCTTCTTTCCCTCCTCCCTCCCTTCCTTCCCCCCTCCCTCCCTTCCTTCCTTCCTGCTCTCCTTCCTTCCCTCCTCCCTCCCTTCCTTCCTCCCTCCCTCCCTTCCTTCCCCCCTCCCTCCCTCCCTTTCTTCCTTCTCTCCTTCCTTCCCTCCTTCCCTTCTTCCTTTCTACTCTTGCTTCTTCCTTCTCTTCCTTCATTTTTCCTTCCATTCCCCTCTCCTCTCCCCTCTTTTGCTTCTATTTTTTTTTTCCTCCATCCCTCTTTTCTTTTCCTTTCCCTTTCCTTTTTCTTTTCCCTTTCCCTTTCATTCCCTTCCCTTTCTTCTCCTTTCCTTTTTCCTCCTTCTATTTCTTTCCTCTTTGGTTTCTATTTTTTCTTTTCTTTTTCCTTCTCCCTTCCTTCCTTTCCTCCGTCCTTCTTTCCTCCCTCCTTCCATTCATCTTCATCATTCCTTCTTCCCCTCTACTCTTGCTTCTCCTTTCCTTTGTCCTTCTCTTCATTTCCTCGCCACTCCCCGTCCCCCTTTTCCTATTTCCTTTCCTTTCTGCTCCTCTCCTTTCCTTTCCTTTCCTTTCCACTCCCTTCCCTTCCTTTCCTTTTTCTTTGCCTTTCCTCCTCTCTGACTTTCTTTCTCCTCTGATTTTTCTTTCTCTTTTTTTTTCCTTTCTTTTCCTTCCTGCTTCTTTCCTTTCCTTGCCTTTCCTTCCTGCACTGAGCACATTATTTTCCCATGATTAGCTATAACAGTTCACCCTTTCATCAGTATTTTCCTGTATTCAGTATTTTCCTGACTTCACTGTGACTCTCTAATCTGCATACTTGTTGCAGGTCAGTATTGACGCATATTGGCGCGTTCCAGAAGTATTGATGTCAGAGACAACCAGGCAACTAGCATTTTCGGAAATGGGTTAGCAATGTCAGTTTCCCTTTTTCTGACAGCACAGGTCTCCTTTAAAGCAGCCAAGCACCTGAATGGTGCTCCACATTGACCCCCACCAGGGGACTGAGGTCGTCCTTCATCCTGCGGTGAATATACTTCGAGTGTACAGTGCCGGTGATTGTTCGGTGTTGGCAGATCTGCTGTGTGTGTGCAATGAGTGGCATCAGTCAGGGAATTGTGTATGACTGCATGTGACAGGGAAATCCGGAGGGTTATGTTAGGTGAAGGCGAGCCTGTGTGCTTCCTATCCTCTGCAATGTCTGTGAAGTGCTGGTCAGGACAGCGCAGGAGTTCTGTGCGCACCGTACGGGAATAGTACATAAGATGACAGCCGTCCTGACAAATGGAGGTTATTAGAGGTGTGCGCAAACATGGCGAGATCATCCGAGAGAGCCAATAGCACGCAGCGTGCAACCAGAGATGATAAATGCATCTATTTATCCATTTATCAGTGGCGTCCCTAGGTAGGTGCGGGGACTCCGATCCATTAATTATGCTCAATCCGCAGATCCAATCCATCCTGCGGGGATCGTTGGAGCGGGTGTCACCAAGTGTTCCGGCACCGAGTGACACCAACCCTAGGGACGCCCCTGCCATTTGTTATCCATTTATGTATCCATCTATATATCCATCTATGTATCCATCTATGTATCCATCTATATATCCATCTATGTATCCATCTATGTATCCATCTATATATCCATCTATATATCCATATATGTATCCATTTATGTTTCCATTTATGTATCCATCTACAGTTGCAAGAAAAAGTATGTGAACCCCTTGGGATTACGTGGAGTTTTGCATGAATTGGGCATAAAATGTGCTCTGAACGTCATCTAAGTCACAACAATAGAAGAACACAGTCTGCTGAACATAATACTACACAAACATTAGATGTTGCCATGGTTTCATTGCACATAACATGTAAACATTCACAGTGCAGGGAGGAAAAAGTATGTGAGGCCCGAGCTTAATGACTTCTCCCAGAGCTAATTGGAGCCAGGAGTGAGCCAACCTTGACTCCAATCAGTGTGATGATATTGGATGTGTTGCTGACACCTGTTTTGGGTTTACTGGTTTCAAGAAGCACTGTCTGATGTGAACCATGCCTCGCAGAAAAGAGCTCTCAGAAGACCTACCATCAAGAATTGTTGACCTGCATGAAGCTGGAAAGGGTTACAAAAGTATCTCCAAAAGCCTTGATGTTCCTGTGTCCACGGTAAGACAGACTGTCTACAAATGGAGAAAGTTTAGCACTGTTGCTACTCTCCCTAGGTGTGGTCGTCCTGTAAAAATGACTGCAAGAGCACAGCGCAGAATGCTGCATGAGGTAAAGAAGAATCCCAGAGTGTCAGCTAAAGACCTACAGAAATCTCTGGCACATGCTAACATTTTTGTTGACACATCTACAATATGGAAAACATGAAACAAGAATGGAGTACATGGGAGGACACCACGGAGGAAGCCATTGCTGGCCAAAAAGAAGATTGCAGCACGTTTGAAGTTTGCAAAAGAGCACCTGGATGTTCCACAGCACTACTGGCAGAATATACTGTGGACAGATGAAACCAAGATTGAGTTGTTTGGGAAGAACACACAACACTATGTGTGGAGAAAAAAAGGCCCAGCACACCAACATCAAAACCTCATCCCCACTGTGAAACATGGCGGAGGGAGCATCATGGTTTGGGGCTGCTTTGCTGCCTCAGGGCTGGACGGATTGTTGTCATTGATGGGAAAATGAATTCCAGAGTTTATCAAGACATTTTGCAGGAAAATGTACGACCATCTGTCCTCCAACTGAAGCTCCGCAGAGGATGGGTGATGCAACAGGACAATGATGACCCAAAGCATACAAGTAATTCAACAAAACAATGGCTGCAACAGCACAGAATACGCCTTCTGGAGTGGCCCAGTCAGAGTCCTGACCTCAACCCCATTGAAATGCTGTGGCATGACCTTAAGAGAGCGATTCACACCAGACATCCCAAGAATATTGCTACACTGAAACAGTTTTGTGAAGAGGAGTGGTCCAAAATGACTCCAGATCGTTGTGCAGGTCTGATCTGCAACTACAGGAAACGTTTGGTTGAGGTTATTGCTGCCAAAGGAGGGTCAACCAGTTATGAAGTCCAAAGGTTCACATACTTTTTCCTCCCTGCACTGTGAATGTTTACATGTTATGTGCAATTAAACCATGGCAACATCTAATGTTTGTGTAGTATTCCAACCGCTCCATCTCCTCCACCCCCCTCTGCCAATCCCTCCACTGGCTTCCGATTGCGCAACAGATCAAATTCAAAATCCTAACACTGATGTACAAAGCCGTCCACCATACTGCCCCGAACTACATCACTGACCTAATATCCAAGTACCGCCCAGCACGCACACTCCGCTCCTCACAAGACCTCCTTCTCTCTAGTTCCCTGGTCTCCTCCTCCCATGCCCACCTCCAGGGTGTCACCCATTCTCTGGAACTCACTACCCCAATCCATCAGATTATCACCTACTCTCCTCTCCTTTAGGCGCACCCTGAAAACCCATCTCTTCAGGGAAGCCTACCCCACCCCCTGCTAACCTGCCGACCTCCTCCACTCTTCCTACCACTCCATCCCCCACAGCTATCTCCTCCTGTACCACCATCCCCTCCCTCCTAGATTGTAAGCTGGAAAGATCAGGGCCCTCGATCCCCTCATGTATCACATTGTATTGGTATTGTTCTGTCACATGTTCTGTCCCCCTTTGTAATGTACAGCGCTGAGCCAACTATTGGCGCTTTATAAATACTGTATAATAATAATAATAATAATATTATTATGTTCAGCAGACTGTGTTCTTCTATTGTTGTGACTTAGATGACGTTCAGAGCACATTTTATGCCCAATTCATGCAAAACTCCACGTAATCCCAAGGGGTTCACATACTTTTTCTTGCAACTGTATATATCCATCTGTATATCCATTTATGATCCATTTATGATCCATCTTTGTGATGTCAGCGTGGAGCTCTGGAACGTCTTGCTATCCTTCTTCAGGATATGTCTGATGTGCGCTATGATTTCGGAGGCCACCAAAATACACAAATGTCTCTAGTTACATCTCCAACGACTCTAAACGTCGCAGTAATAATGCAAAATGTTGTATTACTTCCGTTATTCTAGCGTTTCCTTTAACGTGGAATTCCAGCTTACATCCTAACTAGCCTTGAAACTGTCCCCTCCCCCCCTCCTGACACCTATGCCAACTAACCTGTTTAATAAAGCTGTATTCACTTACCTATTCTCCAGTCACGTGATCCGAATCCCGTGTCAGCCAGCAGCAGCTGCAGGGGAGAGGTGGGACTGCCAACAATGATTGGGTCATTGAAGCCTAAGGGTGAAGTCACCACTCTGGGCTTTACTAGCTGTTGTCATGGCACTCAATCCTCTCCCCTGCAGCTGCCATTGGCTGACACAGGGAGGTCACGTGACCACAATGAAGCAGGCTGAAAATAGGCAAGTATATACATCATTCTTACGTAGGTTAATTAGCATAGTTGTTCAAAGAGATGCTAAGCTATTCTTCTTGTGAAAGTTCATGTACATTCGTCTTGTGCAAATGGGGCAAAAAACTGAAAGTTATTAATCTACTCTTTCCAGGTCGAATGTTATTCATTCATTTAGAATAGTGAATCGGGAAAATACAACATTATGGCCACTAGATGGAGCTGATAATCATAGGAAAACAAATATTTATTTACTATAATCATGGGCTCCATCTAGTGGCTGCAATGAGGGATTTTGTCTTTCCTGCCAACCCTGGGGTCCCTTTACAAAAGGGGGGGGGGAAGACCAGCCGATCACATGACCACTGTAATTGGCTGTCACAGAAGTCACATGATTGGGAGCTGGTCCTGCCAGCAATCGATCACTAGTGGGGACCCAAGAAGTATCTTTCACAACTCAGACTTTAGGCTGGGAGCATGCAATGAGCGCACACTCGGCGCAGAAATATCGGCATACAGCACCGCGACAAGTTCATCTAGCGCCCAGGGCAAGGATGAGGATCTGCACCCCTCCTCCACTGTTAATGCATGCTATAGAAAGGGTTACTGTCCTGTGTCCATTCTCTGCCCCCTCGTTCCACTGTGCCCAGGGCAGCTGCCCCTCCTGCCCACCCCTTGTCCCGGCCCTGGATGCATATGTGCTGGAGTTAAAACACACCCTTTAGCCACATGTGTGTTGGGCGCTCATAAAACGGTTAATCCCAGACCACCAATCAGCCGGCTGGCTTTACTATCGGCCCAAATACGACGCTCACAGCTACTAGAGCCGCACAGACCCCTGGAAGGGTTAATTGTTAGCTCACACCTTTCTCCTCCAGTGTCTGGCCGGGGACCGCAGTCCTGCAGTCCTGGCACATTATCGGTTAACTCACACTGCGCCCTCCTATGTCCCTCATTACGTGAGCAGAAACGGGAGGCTTGGCATGCTTGGCGGACTCGGTGGATGTCACGTACTGTACTGACCGAACATGTGACTCCAAACATCCACTGTTTTCATTGACTTCATCCACGGATGCATTGTGTACCTAGTCTGAAATGTCCCCAGTTCCTGTCCTAGTTCCTGTCCCCAGTTCCTGTCCTAGTTCCTGTCCCCAGTTCCTGTCCTAGTTCCTGTCCCCAGTTCCTGTCCTAGTTCCTGTCCCCAGTTCCTCTCCTAGTTCCTGACCCTAGTTCCTGTCCCCAATTCCTCTCCTAGTTCCTGTCCTAGTTCCTGTCCCCAGTTCCTCTCCTAGCTCCTGTCCCTAGTTCCTGTCCCCAGTTCCTCTCCTAGTTCCTGTCCTAGTTCCTGTCCTAGTTCCTGTCCTAGTTCCTGTCCCCAGTTCCTGTCCTAGTTCCTGTCCCCAGTTCCTCTCCTAGTCCCTGTCCTAGTTCCTGTCCCTAGTTCCTGTCCTAGTTCTTGTCCTTGTTCCTGTCCTAGTTCTTGTCCTAGTTCCTGTCCTAGTTCTTGTCCTTGTTCCTGTCCTAGTTCTTGTCCTAGTTCCTGTCCTAGTTCTTGTCCTAGTTCCTGTCCTAGTTCTTGTCCTTGTTCCTGTCCTAGTTCTTGTCCTAGTTCCTGTCCTAGTTCCTGTCCTAGTTCCTGTCCCCAGTTCCTGTCCTAGTTCCTGTCCCCAGTTCCTCTCCTAGTTCCTGTCCCTAGTTCCTGTCCCCAATTCCTGTCCTAGTTCCTGTCCTAGTTCCTGTCCTAGTTCCTCTCCTAGTTCCTGTCCCTAGTTCCTGTCCCCAGTTCCTCTCCTAGTTCCTGTCCTAGTTCCTGTCCTAGTTCCTGTCCTAGTTCCTGTCCCCAGTTCCTGTCCTAGTTCTTGTCCCTAGTTCCTGTCCCCAGTTCCTCTCCTAGTCCCTGTCCTAGTTCCTGTCCCCAGTTCCTGTCCCCAGTTCTTGTCCTAGTTCTTGTCCTTGTTCCTGTCCTAGTTCTTGTCCTAGTTCCTGTCCTAGTTCTTGTCCTTGTTCCTGTCCTAGTTCTTGTCCTTGTTCCTGTCCTAGTTCTTGACCTAGTTCCTGTCCTAGTTCCTGTCCCCAGTTCCTGTCCTAGTTCCTGTCCCCAGTTCCTGTCCTAGTTCTTGTCCTAGTTCCTGTCCTAGTTCCTGTCCCCAGTTCCTGTCCCCAGTTCTTTTCCTAGTTCCTGTCCTAGTTCCTGTCCCCAGTTCTTTTCCTTGTTCCTGTCCTAGTTCCTGTCCTAGTTCCTGTCCCCAGTTCTTTTCCTAGTTCCTGTCCTAGTTCCTGTCCTAGTTCCTGTCCTAGTTCCTGTCCCCAGTTCCTGTCCCCAGTTCCTGTCCTAGTTCCTGTCCCCAGTTCCTGTCCTAGTTCCTGTCCCCAGTTCCTGTCCTAGTTCCTGTCCTAGTTCCTGTCCCCAGTTCCTCTCCTAGTTCCTGTCCTAGTTCCTGTCCTAGTTCCTGTCCCCAGTTCCTGTCCTAGTTCCTGTCCCTAGTTCCTGTCCCCAGTTCCTCTCCTAGTCCCTGTCCTAGTTCCTGTCCTAGTTCCTTTCCCCAGTTCCTGTCCCCAGTTCTTGTCCTAGTTCCTGTCCTAGTTCCTGTCCTCAGTTCCTGTCCTAGTTCTTGTCCTTGTTCCTGTCCTAGTTCCTGTCCTAGTTCTTGTCCTAGTTCCTGTCCTAGTTCCTGTCCCCAGTTCCTGTCCTAGTTCCTGTCCCCAGTTCCTGTCCTTGTTCTTGTCCTAGTTCCTGTCCTAGTTCCTGTCCCCAGTTCCTGTCCCCAGTTCTTTTCCTAGTTCCTGTCCTAGTTCCTGTCCTAGTTCTTGTCCTAGTTCCTGTCCTAGTTCCTGTCCCCAGTTCCTGTCCTAGTTCCTGTCCCCAGTTCCTGTCCTTGTTCCTGTCCTAGTTCCTGTCCCCAGTTAATTTCCTAGTTCCTGTCCTAGTTCCTGTCCTAGTTCTTGTCCTAGTTCCTGTCCCCAGTTCCTGTCCTAGTTCCTGTCCTAGTTCCTGTCCTAGTTCCTGTCCCCAGTTCTTTTCCTTGTTCCTGTCCTAGTTCCTGTCCTAGTTCCTGTCCCCAGTTCTTTTCCTTGTTCCTGTCCTAGTTCCTGTCCCCAGTTCTTTTCCTAGTTCCTGTCCTAGTTCCTGTCCTAGTTCTTGTCCTAGTTCCTGTCCTAGTTCCTGTCCTAGTTCCTGTCCTAGTTCCTGTCCCCAGTTCCTGTCCTAGAACTTGTCCTTGTTCCTGTCCTAGTTCCTGTCCTAGTTCCTGTCCCCAGTTCCTGTCCCCAGTTCCTGTCCTAGTTCCTGTCCCCAGTTCCTGTCCTAGTTCCTGTCCCCAGTTCCTGTCCTAGTTCCTGTCCTAGTTCCTGTCCCCAGTTCCTCTCCTAGTTCCTGTCCCCAGTTCCTGTCCTAGTTCCTGTCCTAGTTCCTGTCCTTGTTCCTGTCCTAGTTCCTGTCCTAGTTCCTGTCCCCAGTTCTTTTCCTAGTTCCTGTCCTAGTTCCTGTCCTAGTTCTTGTCCTAGTTCCTGTCCTAGTTCCTGTCCCTAGTTCCTGTCCTAGTTCCTGTCCTAGTTCCTGTCCCCAGTTCCTGTCCTAGTTCCTGTCCCCAGTTCCTGTCCTAGTTCTTGTCCTAGTTCCTGTCCTAGTTCCTGTCCCCAGTTCCTGTCCTAGTTCCTGTCCCCAGTTCCTGTCCTAGTTCCTGTCCTAGTTCCTGTCCCCAGTTCCTGTCCTAGTTCCTGTCCTAGTTCCTGTCCCCAGTTCCTGTCCTAGTTCCTGTCCCCAGTTCCTGTCCTAGTTCCTGTCCCCAGTTCCTGTCCTAGTTCCTGTCCCCAGTTCCTGTCCCCAGTTCCTGTCCTAGTTCCTGTCCCCAGTTCCTGTCCTAGTTCCTGTCCCCAGTTCCTGTCCTAGTTCCTGTCCCCAGTTCCTGTCCTAGTTCCTGTCCCCAGTTCCTGTCCTAGTTCTTGTCCTAGTTCCATTCCTAGTTCCTGTCCCTAGTTCCTGTCCCCAGTTCCTGTCCTAGTTCCTGTCCCCAGTTCCTGTCCTATTTCCTGTCCCCAGTTCCTGTCCCCAGTTCCTGTCCTAGTTCCTGTCCCCAGTTCCTGTCCTATTTCCTGTCCCCAGTTCCTGTCTCCAGTTCCTGTCCTAGTTCCTGTCCTAGTTCTTGTCCTAGTTCCTGTCCTAGTTCCTGTCCTAGTTCCTGTCCCCAGTTCCTGTCCTAGTTCCTGTCCCCAGTTCCTGTCCTAGTTCCTGTCCTAGTTCTTGTCCTAGTTCCTGTCCTAGTTCCTGTCCCCAGTTCCTGTCCTAGTTCCTGTCCTAGTTCCTGTCCTAGTTCCTGTCCCCAGTTCCTGTCCTAGTTCCTGTCCCCAGTTCCTGTCCTAGTTCCTGTCCCCAGTTCCTGTCCTTGTTCTTGTCCTAGTTCCTGTCCTAGTTCCTGTCCCCAGTTCCTGTCCCCAGTTCTTTTCCTAGTTCCTGTCCTAGTTCCTGTCCTAGTTCTTGTCCTAGTTCCTGTCCTAGTTCCTGTCCCCAGTTCCTGTCCTAGTTCCTGTCCCCAGTTCTTTTCCTAGTTCCTGTCCTAGTTCCTGTCCTAGTTCTTGTCCTAGTTCCTGTCCTAGTTCCTGTCCTTGTTCCTGTCCTAGTTCCTGTCCCCAGTTCTTTTCCTAGTTCCTGTCCTAGTTCCTGTCCTAGTTCTTGTCCTAGTTCCTGTCCCCAGTTCCTGTCCTAGTTCCTGTCCTAGTTCCTGTCCTTGTTCCTGTCCTAGTTCCTGTCCTAGTTCCTGTCCCCAGTTCTTGTCCTAGTTCCTGTCCTAGTTCCTGTCCCTAGTTCCTGTCCTAGTTCCTGTCCTAGTTCCTGTCCCCAGTTCCTGTCCTAGTTCCTGTCCCCAGTTCCTGTCCTAGTTCTTGTCCTAGTTCCTGTCCTAGTTCCTGTCCCCAGTTCCTGTCCTAGTTCCTGTCCCCAGTTCCTGTCCCCAGTTCCTGTCCTAGTTCCTGTCCTAGTTCCTGTCCCCAGTTCCTGTCCTAGTTCCTGTCCTAGTTCCTGTCCCCAGTTCCTGTCCTAGTTCCTGTCCCCAGTTCCTGTCCTAGTTCCTGTCCCCAGTTCCTGTCCTAGTTCCTGTCCCCAGTTCCTGTCCCCAGTTCCTGTCCTAGTTCCTGTCCCCAGTTCCTGTCCTAGTTCCTGTCCCCAGTTCCTGTCCTAGTTCCTGTCCCCAGTTTCTGTCCTAGTTCTTGTCCTAGTTCCTTTCCTAGTTCCTGTCCCTAGTTCCTGTCCCCAGTTCCTGTCCTAGTTCCTGTCCTATTTCCTGTCCCCAGTTCCTGTCCCCAGTTCCTGTCCTAGTTCCTGTCCTAGTTCCTGTCCCCAGTTCCTGTCCTAGTTCCTGTCCCCAGTTCCTGTCCTAGTTCCTGTCCTAGTTCTTGTCCTAGTTCCTGTCCTAGTTCCTGTCCCCAGTTCCTGTCCTAGTTCCTGTCCTAGTTCCTGTCCTAGTTCCTGTCCCCAGTTCCTGTCCTAGTTCCTGTCCTAGTTCCTGTCCTAGTTCCTGTCCCCAGTTCCTGTCCTAGTTCCTGTCCCCAGTTCCTGTCCTTGTTCTTGTCCTAGTTCCTGTCCTAGTTCCTGTCCCCAGTTCCTGTCCCCAGTTCTTTTCCTAGTTCCTGTCCTAGTTCCTGTCCTAGTTCTTGTCCTAGTTCCTGTCCTAGTTCCTGTCCCCAGTTCCTGTCCTTGTTCCTGTCCTAGTTCCTGTCCCCAGTTCTTTTCCTAGTTCCTGTCCTAGTTCCTGTCCTAGTTCTTGTCCTAGTTCCTGTCCTTGTTCCTGTCCTAGTTCCTGTCCCTAGTTCCTGTCCCCAGTTCCTGTCCTAGATCTTGTCCTTGTTCCTGTCCTAGTTCCTGTCCCCAGTTCCTGTCCCCAGTTCTTTTCCTAGTTCCTGTCCTAGTTCCTGTCCCCAGTTCCTGTCCTAGTTCCTGTCCCTAGTTCCTGTCCCTAGTTCCTGTCCCCAGTTCCTGTCCTAGATCTTGTCCTTGTTCCTGTCCTAGTTCCTGTCCTAGTTCCTGTCCCCAGTTCTTTTCCTAGTTCCTGTCCCTAGTTCCTGTCCCCAGTTCCTGTCCCCAGTTCCTGTCCTAGTTCCTGTCCCAGTTCCTGTCCCCAGTTCCTGTCCCTAGTTCCTGTCCTAGTTCCTGTCCTAGTTCCTGTCCCCAGTTCCTGTCCCCAGTTCCTGTCCTAGTTCCTGTCCTAGTTCCTGTCCTAGTTCCTGTCCCCAGTTCCTGTCCTAGTTCCTGTCCTAGTTCCTGTCCCCAGTTCCTGTCCTAGTTCCTGTCCCCAGTTCCTGTCCTAGTTCCTGTCCCCAGTTCCTGTCCTAGTTCCTGTCCTAGTTCCTGTCCCCAGTTCCTGTCCTAGTTCCTGTCCCCAGTTCCTGTCCTAGTTCCTGTCCTAGTTCCTGTCCCCAGTTCCTGTCCTAGTTCCTGTCCCCAGTTCCTGTTCTAGTTCCTGTCCTAGTTCCTGTCCCCAGTTCCTGTCCTAGTTCCTGTCCCCAGTTCCTGTCCTAGTTCCTGTCCTAGTTCCTGTCCCCAGTTCCTGTCCTAGTTCCTGTCCCCAGTTCCTGTCCTAGTTCCTGTCCCCAGTTCCTGTCCTAGTTCCTGTCCTAGTTCCTGTCCCCAGTTCCTGTCCTAGTTCCTGTCCCCAGTTCCTGTCCTAGTTCCTGTCCTAGTTCCTGTCCCCAGTTCCTGTCCTAGTTCCTGTCCCCAGTTCCTGTCCTAGTTTCCCCCTGCCAGTTCCTGTCCTAGTTCCTGTCCTAGTTCCTGTCCCCAGTTCCTGTCCTAGTTCCTGTCCTAGTTCCTGTCCCCAGTTCCTGTCCTAGTTCCTGTCCCCAGTTCCTGTCCTAGTTCCTGTCCCCAGTTCCTGTCCTAGTTCCTGTCCTAGTTCCTGTCCCCAGTTCCTGTCCTAGTTCCTGTCCCCAGTTCCTGTCCTAGTTCCTGTCCCCAGTTCCTGTCCTAGTTCCTGTCCCCAGTTCCTGTCCTAGTTCCTGTCCCCAGTTCCTGTCCTAGTTCCTGTCCCCAGTTCCGGTCCTAGTTCCTGTCCCCAGTTCCTGTCCTAGTTCCTGTCCCCAGTTCCTGTCCTAGTTCTTGTCCTAGTTCCTTTCCTAGTTCCTGTCCCTAGTTCCTGTCCCCAGTTCCTGTCCTAGTTCCTGTCCCCAGTTCCTGTCCTATTTCCTGTCCCCAGTTCCTGTCCCCAGTTCCTGTCCTAGTTCCTGTCCTAGTTCCTGTCCCCAGTTCCTGTCCTAGTTCCTGTCCCCAGTTCCTGTCCTAGTTCCTGTCCTAGTTCTTGTCCTAGTTCCTGTCCTAGTTCCTGTCCCCAGTTCCTGTCCTAGTTCCTGTCCTAGTTCCTGTCCTAGTTCCTGTCCCCAGTTCCTGTCCTAGTTCCTGTCCTAGTTCCTGTCCTAGTTCCTGTCCCCAGTTCCTGTCCTAGTTCCTGTCCCCAGTTCCTGTCCTTGTTCTTGTCCTAGTTCCTGTCCTAGTTCCTGTCCCCAGTTCCTGTCCCCAGTTCTTTTCCTAGTTCCTGTCCAAGTTCCTGTCCTAGTTCTTGTCCTAGTTCCTGTCCTAGTTCCTGTCCCCAGTTCCTGTCCTTGTTCCTGTCCTAGTTCCTGTCCCCAGTTCTTTTCCTAGTTCCTGTCCTAGTTCCTGTCCTAGTTCTTGTCCTAGTTCCTGTCCTTGTTCCTGTCCTAGTTCCTGTCCCTAGTTCCTGTCCCCAGTTCCTGTCCTAGATCTTGTCCTTGTTCCTGTCCTAGTTCCTGTCCCCAGTTCCTGTCCCCAGTTCTTTTCCTAGTTCCTGTCCTAGTTCCTGTCCCCAGTTCCTGTCCTAGTTCCTGTCCCTAGTTCCTGTCCCTAGTTCCTGTCCCCAGTTCCTGTCCTAGATCTTGTCCTTGTTCCTGTCCTAGTTCCTGTCCTAGTTCCTGTCCCCAGTTCTTTTCCTAGTTCCTGTCCCTAGTTCCTGTCCCCAGTTCCTGTCCCCAGTTCCTGTCCTAGTTCCTGTCCCAGTTCCTGTCCCCAGTTCCTGTCCCTAGTTCCTGTCCTAGTTCCTGTCCTAGTTCCTGTCCCCAGTTCCTGTCCCCAGTTCCTGTCCTAGTTCCTGTCCTAGTTCCTGTCCTAGTTCCTGTCCCCAGTTCCTGTCCTAGTTCCTGTCCTAGTTCCTGTCCCCAGTTCCTGTCCTAGTTCCTGTCCCCAGTTCCTGTCCTAGTTCCTGTCCCCAGTTCCTGTCCTAGTTCCTGTCCTAGTTCCTGTCCCCAGTTCCTGTCCTAGTTCCTGTCCCCAGTTCCTGTCCTAGTTCCTGTCCTAGTTCCTGTCCCCAGTTCCTGTCCTAGTTCCTGTCCCCAGTTCCTGTTCTAGTTCCTGTCCCCAGTTCCTGTCCTAGTTCCTGTCCCCAGTTCCTGTCCTAGTTCCTGTCCCCAGTTCCTGTTCTAGTTCCTGTCCTAGTTCCTGTCCCCAGTTCCTGTCCTAGTTCCTGTCCCCAGTTCCTGTCCTAGTTCCTGTCCTAGTTCCTGTCCCCAGTTCCTGTCCTAGTTCCTGTCCCCAGTTCCTGTCCTAGTTCCTGTCCCCAGTTCCTGTCCTAGTTCCTGTCCTAGTTCCTGTCCCCAGTTCCTGTCCTAGTTCCTGTCCCCAGTTCCTGTCCTAGTTCCTGTCCTAGTTCCTGTCCCCAGTTCCTGTCCTAGTTCCTGTCCCCAGTTCCTGTCCTAGTTCCTGTCCCCAGTTCCTGTCCTAGTTCCTGTCCCCAGTTCCTGTCCTAGTTCCTGTCCTAGTTCCTGTCCCCAGTTCCTGTCCTAGTTCCTGTCCCCAGTTCCTGTCCTAGTTCCTGTCCCCAGTTCCTGTCCTAGTTCCTGTCCCCAGTTCCTGTCCCCAGTTCCTGTCCTAGTTCCTGTCCCCAGTTCCTGTCCTAGTTCCTGTCCCCAGTTCCTGTCCTAGTTCCTGTCCCCAGTTCCTGTCCTAGTTCCTGTCCCCAGTTCCTGTCCTAGTTCTTGTCCTAGTTCCTTTCCTAGTTCCTGTCCCTAGTTCCTGTCCCCAGTTCCTGTCCTAGTTCCTGTCCCCAGTTCCTGTCCTATTTCCTGTCCCCAGTTCCTGTCCCCAGTTCCTGTCCTAGTTCCTGTCCTAGTTCCTGTCCCCAGTTCCTGTCCTAGTTCCTGTCCCCAGTTCCTGTCCTAGTTCCTGTCCTAGTTCTTGTCCTAGTTCCTGTCCTAGTTCCTGTCCCCAGTTCCTGTCCTAGTTCCTGTCCTAGTTCCTGTCCCCAGTTCCTGTCCTAGTTCCTGTCCTAGTTCCTGTCCTAGTTCCTGTCCCCAGTTCCTGTCCTAGTTCCTGTCCCCAGTTCCTGTCCTTGTTCTTGTCCTAGTTCCTGTCCTAGTTCCTGTCCCCAGTTCCTGTCCCCAGTTCTTTTCCTAGTTCCTGTCCTAGTTCCTGTCCCCAGTTCCTGTCCTAGTTCCTGTCCCTAGTTCCTGTCCCTAGTTCCTGTCCCCAGTTCCTGTCCTAGATCTTGTCCTTGTTCCTGTCCTAGTTCCTGTCCTAGTTCCTGTCCTAGTTCCTGTCCCCAGTTCCTGTCCTTGTTCTTGTCCTAGTTCCTGTCCTAGTTCCTGTCCCCAGTTCCTGTCCCCAGTTCTTTTCCTAGTTCCTGTCCTAGTTCCTGTCCTAGTTCTTGTCCTAGTTCCTGTCCTAGTTCCTGTCCCCAGTTCCTGTCCTTGTTCCTGTCCTAGTTCCTGTCCCCAGTTCTTTTCCTAGTTCCTGTCCTAGTTCCTGTCCTAGTTCTTGTCCTAGTTCCTGTCCTTGTTCCTGTCCTAGTTCCTGTCCCTAGTTCCTGTCCCCAGTTCCTGTCCTAGATCTTGTCCTTGTTCCTGTCCTAGTTCCTGTCCCCAGTTCCTGTCCCCAGTTCTTTTCCTAGTTCCTGTCCTAGTTCCTGTCCCCAGTTCCTGTCCTAGTTCCTGTCCCTAGTTCCTGTCCCCAGTTCCTGTCCTAGATCTTGTCCTTGTTCCTGTCCTAGTTCCTGTCCTAGTTCCTGTCCTAGTTCCTGTCCCCAGTTCTTTTCCTAGTTCCTGTCCCTAGTTCCTGTCCCCAGTTCCTGTCCCCAGTTCCTGTCCTAGTTCCTGTCCCAGTTCCTGTCCCCAGTTCCTGTCCCTAGTTCCTGTCCTAGTTCCTGTCCTAGTTCCTGTCCCCAGTTCCTGTCCCCAGTTCCTGTCCTAGTTCCTGTCCTAGTTCCTGTCCTAGTTCCTGTCCCCAGTTCCTGTCCTAGTTCCTGTCCTAGTTCCTGTCCCCAGTTCCTGTCCTAGTTCCTGTCCCCAGTTCCTGTCCTAGTTCCTGTCCCCAGTTCCTGTCCTAGTTCCTGTCCCCAGTTCCTGTCCTAGTTCCTGTCCTAGTTCCTGTCCCCAGTTCCTGTCCTAGTTCCTGTCCCCAGTTCCTGTCCTAGTTCCTGTCCTAGTTCCTGTCCCCAGTTCCTGTCCTAGTTCCTGTCCCCAGTTCCTGTCCTAGTTCCTGTCCCCAGTTCCTGTCCTAGTTCCTGTCCTAGTTCCTGTCCCCAGTTCCTGTCCTAGTTCCTGTCCTAGTTCCTGTCCCCAGTTCCTGTCCTAGTTCCTGTCCCCAGTTCCTGTCCTAGTTCCTGTCCCCAGTTCCTGTCCTAGTTCCTGTCCCTAGTTCCTGTCCTAGTTCCTGTCCCCAGTTCCTGTCCTAGTTCCTGTCCCCAGTTCCTGTCCTAGTTCCTGTCCTAGTTCCTGTCCCCAGTTCCTGTCCCCAGTTCCTGTCCTAGTTCCTGTCCCCAGTTCCTGTCCTAGTTCCTGTCCCCAGTTCCTGTCCTAGTTCCTGTCCCTAGTTCCTGTCCTAGTTCCTGTCCTAGTTCCTGTCCCCAGTTCCTGTCCCCAGTTCCTGTCCTAGTTCCTGTCCCCAGTTCCTGTCCTAGTTCCCATGTCCTTCCGGCTTTCCTACCTGAGAATTCCCAGAAAAAAGGAGCTTTACACGTTAACCTGTCACCCGTCAGGTACAGCTAGGCATTGAAGGCTGAGACACCGAGATACACAGAGACACCGACACACACCGAGATACACAGAGACACCGACACACACCTTGATATGCCGCAACACGCCGAGATACGCCGACACACACCGACACACACCGAGATACACCGACACACACCGAGATACACCGAGATACACCGACACACACCGAGATACACCGACACACACCGAGATACACCGACACACACCGACACACACCGACACACACCGACACACGCCGACACACGCCGACACACGCCGACACACGCCGAGATACACCGACACACACCGAGATACACCGAGATACACCGACACACGCCGAGATACACCGAGATACACCGACACACACCGAGATACACCGACACACGCCGAGATACACCGACACACGCCGAGATACACCGACACACACCGACACACACCGACACACGCCGAGATACACCGACACACACCGAGATACACCGACACACACCGACACACGCCTAGATACACCGACACACACCGAGATACACCGACACACACCGACACACACCGAGATACACCGACACACACCGACACACACCGACACACACCGACACACACCGACACACACCGACACACACCGAGATACACCGACACACACCGAGATACACCGACACACACCGACACATCGAGACACAATGAGATACACCGATACTTTTCCTTTTATTTCCACTTCCTTTCCCTTCCTTCTTTTTCCCTTCTCCTCTCCTCTCCTCATTTCTTTTCCTTTCCCTTTTTTACCTTTATATTCCTTCCCTTCACTTCTCTCCCCCCTTTCCCCTACCTTTGTTTTTCTTTCCTTTGTCTCTCTCTTGTCCCCTCCTTTCCTCCTCTCTCACTTTCTTCCCTTCTGTTCTTTTTTATTTACCTTTTTTCCGTGTCTTCCCTTTCCCTTATTCTCTTTTCATTCCTTTATTTTCCTATCACTTTCTTTCTTTCATGTTCCTTTCCTTTAACTTCCTCTTCATTTATTTTCTGTTTCTTTTGGTTCCTTTTCTTTTCCATTCTTTTCCCTTTATAACTCTTGTCTTTCCTTTTCTTTCTTTTGTGCTATTCCTTTTTATTTCCTCCTCTTATTTCCTTACCCCTTTATTTCACTATTCATTTGCTTTCTTTTCATTTCCTTTTATCTCATTTGTTTTTGTTGTTCATTTTCTTTAATTTTTTTCCTACTTTCTTCTCCTTGCCCTTTATTTCCATTTTTATTTCCTTTTATTTCTTCTCCTTTATTACCCTTTTATTTATTTATTTATTTCAGGTACTTATATAGCGCCGTCAATGTACTCCGCACTTTACATATATATTGTTCATTCACATCAGTCCCCGCCCCCGAGGAGCGTACAATCTAAGGTCCCTAACCAGGGGCGGACTGACCATTCGAGCACTCGGGCACTGCCCGAGGGCCCGAGGTCAGTAGGGGGCCCCATGAAATGCCCCTGGTACCTTTTTATAGGCTTTTTTGAGGACACAGGGGCCCCATGATCCCCTATTGCCCGGGGGCCCCATGAGTTGTCAGTCCGCCCCTTTCCCTAACTCACATTCATACATACACATACTAGGGCCAATTTTAGACAGGAGCCAATTAAATTACCAGCATGCCTTTGAAGTGTAGGAGGAAACCGGAGTACCCGGAGGAAACCCACGCAGGCACAGGGAGAACATGCAAACTCCAGGCAGGTGGTGCCGTGGCTGGGATTCGAACCGGCGACCCGAGTACTGCCAGGAGGAAATGCTAACCATTTAGCCCCTGTGCTTCCTTCTTCATTTCCTCACTTCCCGTTCCCTCCTTTCCCATGTATCTCCTTTGCCTTGTATTTTCCTTTTCTTACCTTTGTCTTTTATTTTTTTCTATCCTTTCTTCCTTTCTCACTTTCTTTCTTCCCCTTTCCTTTTACCTTTTTCCACTTCCTTCTTTATATTTCCATTTACCTTTCTTTTTTCAAATAAACATTTTAGAGTCCATTCACACTTGGGGTCCAAAGTCGCATGACAAGTCACCCCCCATGTCTCCCAATGAGTACCATACAAATCTGTGCGACTTCGAGTCCCAGCGACTAGTAAGTAGTTCCTGCACTACTTTTGTACGACATTTGATGCGACTTTAGTCCAGTGAATGTAAAGTCGGGTCAAAGTCACACCACAAGTCGCATCAAAGTCGCAACGGAAATTGCGTGACTTTGGAGACGCGCTAATGTGAATGGAGCCTAAAGGGCAAGTGTTTTGGGGGGGCTGCAGCACGATTAGAACTCGGGTATCCCCAATATCTCAGCAATATTCAATATCTCCGATATCTCCAGGGAGGGCAGAGTTTTTACCATCTCACTGTTCACCTCCTTTGAAGTAATGATTCCGTCTCTGCGCCCTCAGCTAGGCAGTGTCTGATTTATTAGGGCGCAAAAGGAGCACCTGCCCCGGGCCCCCTAACAGAACGGTCCCCAATGTATCAATAATATAAAACAATACAAAAGATGATAGAAATAATAATAAAATAATATCTAATGTATTATAATAACAGGTGACTTTCTTTTCTGAAATGTATTTTGGGAAGTAGTTTTGCTGGCTATTATCTGTTTTTACTCTGGGCCGGTATATTCTGAAGCACACATGGAGCGCCGGGACTGCACGTGTGTGCGCACGGATGACCTCAGAAGGACATTACGTCGTGCATTTTAAAAATGTGCAATTGTCATGGAAAATGTAAACCAACTCTGTGTATGAGGGGCCCCCCGAACCTGAAATGCCAAGGGCACCCCAAGGTTTAAGGCTAGGTTCACATCTATGCAGCTTGCGTCGGATCCGTTTCTGCAGTGATTTTTGCAATGCGTGTTTGCACATGCATTTTTTACGCGTTTTTGATGCGTTTTGCGTTTTTTTATTTTTCAAAGCTTTTTTTGGCCAGCTTGTTGCTGGGCACATTCTGGGAGGACGTCATATGATGCCCTCTCAGAAATGGCCGGCTGCAGTGAAGCCGTCATTCGGCTATCAAGTGGTTAAGAACGCAAAACGCATCAAAAACGCAGCACTTGCGTTTTATATGCGTTCCATTGAAGTCTATTGGACTAAAAACGAAAACTGCTGAGGGAAAAAAAAATCCCTGACCCCTTCCAAAAAACACATCCATGTGCACGTGATCCATAGGATATCATGATAAATGACATGCACGAGGTTCCTGCAAAACGCAACATGCATGAAAAACCGCACACGTGTGAACCTGGCCGAAATCTGGCCCCAGAGCCATGGCAGACTGCACTCGGTTTCATAATCAGCGCCGGTGTCACCTGCCCCATCCCATGCTCTGTACAGCGGGGGGGGGGGGGGGGGCAGGAATGCAGCATGAACCCTGAGACACCCTAGAGCTACACAAAGACACATGAAGAGCCCCTTCAGATAATTGTGAATGGAGAGAAGGATGGATGGAAGTCGGCGGGAGCGTCCGGAGCTTTCCCTGCATTCCGCGATCTCCGACTCCCAGAAATGAAGGAGACGATTTGTGCGAGTGACTCCTTCGCCATCATGTGATTGGCTGGTTGATGGTCTCCATGCGCAGCAGAATGGCGGCAGGTCACGTTACACATTAACTGTTCCTGCTATTTACCAAAACTATTTGTATCCCAACGCCGGGAACATCTGCTCACAAATAAAAGGCGCACTGTTCCCGATCCGAGGACAAAATCTGCACCTTCGTTACTTCACTCACCTCTGAACCCCTCGGGGCCAGAGAGCGCCTGCTGGCGTGGCTAAAGGGGGCCCCCAGTCCAAAAAAGTCAATGGTGCTTGAAGCAGTTCTGCTGGTCCCTGCCTGCCTGCGGCATATTAAAGGGTCACTCCACCCAATGTGATATTTTAGGCATCAGAGGAGCCTGGCATAGACGAGTCGGCCCCTGGCTTCCTATAGGTCTTCAATACACTGACACTGGCGACACTGAGAGGGCGCTGTCATAATTCTCAGTTCTGTTCCCGCCCTCCTGTGCGTGTTCCCGACTCCTCCCCTTACATTCTCCATGATATAAAATACATGAAAATCCAGAAGGGAGAGCGGGACCCCAATAATGGGAGGGTGAGACCCAATAATGGGAGGGCGGGACCCCAATAATGGGAGGGCGGGACCCCAACAATGGGAGGGTGAGACCCCAATAATGGGAGGGCAGGACCCCAACAATGGGAGGGTGAGACCCCAATAATGGGAGGGTGAAACCCCAATAATGGGAAGGCAGGACCCCAACAATGGGAGGGTGAGACCCCAATAATGGGAGGGTGAAACCCCAATAATGGGAGGGCAGGACCACAATAATGGGAAGGTGGTACAACAATAATGGGAGGGCCAATAATGGGATGGTGAAACCCCAATAATGGGAGGGCAGGACCACAATAATGGGAGGGTGAGACCCCAATAATGGGAGGGTGAAACCCCAATAATGGGAGGGCAGGACCACAATAATGGGAAGGCGGTACAACAATAATGGGAGGGCCAATAATGGGATGGTGAAACCCCAATAATGGGAGGGCAGGACCCCAATAATGACACAGCAAGTTTGCCGACCTCAGAACCCAACACCAGGGATCTCACCTATATAGAAAGATGAATTCCACATCATACACTCTATATACATACAGAGAAGAATGGGTCAGGGGGTTCAACTCCCCATAATCAACAAAAACTGAAATATCAGATTAGGGTGGAGTGACTCTTTATATTTCATTATTCAGAAGTCCTTGAATCTGTTGTTGTCTCCTGTACTGTGTCCGCAGTCTCTGGTCATCTCCTGTACTGTGTCCGCAGTCTCTGGTCATCTCCTGTACTGTGTCCGCAGTCTCTGGTCATCTCCTGTACTATGTCTGCAGTCTCTGGTCATCCCCTGTACTATGTCCGCAGTCTCTGGTCATCTCCTGTACTATGTCCGTAGTCTCTGGTCATCTCCTGTACTGTGTCCGCAGTCTCTGATCATCTCCTGTACTATGTCTGCAGTCTCTGATCATCTCCTGTACTATGTCTGCAGTCTCTGGTCATCTCCTGTACTGTGTCCACAGTCTCTGGTCATCTCCTGTACTATGTCTGCAGTCTCTGATCATCTCCTGTACTATGTCTGCAGTCTCTGATCATCTCCTGTACTATGTCCGCAGTCTCTGGTCATCTCCTGTATTGTCTGCAGTCTCTGGTCATCTCCTGTACTGTGTCCGCAGTCTCTGGTCATCCCCTGTACTGTGTCCGCAGTCTCTGGTCATCTCCTGTACTATGTCTGCAGTCTCTGATCATCTCCTGTACTATGTCTGCAGTCTCTGATCATCTCCTGTACTATGTCTGCAGTCTCTGATCATCTCCTGTACTATGTCTGCAGTCTCTGGTCATCTCCTGTACTATGTCCACAGTCTCCGGTCATCTCCTGTACTGTGTCCGCAGTCTCTGGTCATCTCCTGTACTGTGTCCGCAGTCTCCGGTCATCTCCTGTACTGTGTCCGCAGTCTCCGGTCATCTCCTGTACTGTGTCCGCAGTCTCTGGTCATCTCCTGTACTGTGTCCGCAGTCTCTGGTCATCTCCTGTACTATGTCTGCAGTCTCTGGTCATCCCCTGTACTGTGTCCGCAGTCTCTGGTCATCTCCTGTACTGTGTCCGCAGTCTCTGGTCATCTCCTGTACTATGTCTGCAGTCTCTGATCATCTCCTGTACTATGTCCGCAGTCTCTGGTCATCTCCTGTATTGTCTGCAGTCTCTGGTCATCTCCTGTACTGTGTCCGCAGTCTCTGGTCATCCCCTGTACTGTGTCCGCAGTCTCTGGTCATCTCCTGTACTATGTCTGCAGTCTCTGATCATCTCCTGTACTATGTCTGCAGTCTCTGATCATCTCCTGTACTATGTCTGCAGTCTCTGATCATCTCCTGTACTATGTCTGCAGTCTCTGATCATCTCCTGTACTATGTCCACAGTCTCCGGTCATCTCCTGTACTGTGTCCGCAGTCTCTGGTCATCTCCTGTACTGTGTCCGCAGTCTCTGGTCATCTCCTGTACTGTGTCCGCAGTCTCCGGTCATCTCCTGTACTGTGTCCGCAGTCTCTGGTCATCTCCTGTACTGTGTCCGCAGTCTCTGGTCATCTCCTGTACTATGTCTGCAGTCTCTGGTCATCCCCTGTACTGTGTCCGCAGTCTCTGGTCATCTCCTGTACTATGTCCGTAGTCTCTGGTCATCTCCTGTACTATGTCTGCAGTCTCTGATCATCTCCTGTACTATGTCTGCAGTCTCTGGTCATCTCCTGTACTGTGTCCGCAGTCTCTGGTCATCTCCTGTACTATGTCTGCAGTCTCTGATCATCTCCTGTACTATGTCTGCAGTCTCTGATCATCTCCTGTACTATGTCCGCAGTCTCTGGTCATCTCCTGTATTGTCTGCAGTCTCTGGTCATCTCCTGTACTGTGTCCGCAGTCTCTGGTCATCCCCTGTACTGTGTCCGCAGTCTCTGGTCATCTCCTGTACTATGTCTGCAGTCTCTGATCATCTCCTGTACTATGTCCGCAGTCTCTGGTCATCTCCTGTATTGTCTGCAGTCTCTGGTCATCTCCTGTACTGTGTCCGCAGTCTCTGGTCATCCCCTGTACTGTGTCCGCAGTCTCTGGTCATCTCCTGTACTATGTCTGCAGTCTCTGATCATCTCCTGTACTATGTCTGCAGTCTCTGATCATCTCCTGTACTATGTCTGCAGTCTCTGATCATCTCCTGTACTATGTCTGCAGTCTCTGATCATCTCCTGTACTATGTCCACAGTCTCCGGTCATCTCCTGTACTGTGTCCGCAGTCTCTGGTCATCTCCTGTACTGTGTCCGCAGTCTCTGGTCATCTCCTGTACTGTGTCCGCAGTCTCCGGTCATCTCCTGTACTGTGTCCGCAGTCTCTGGTCATCTCCTGTACTGTGTCCGCAGTCTCTGGTCATCTCCTGTACTATGTCTGCAGTCTCTGGTCATCCCCTGTACTGTGTCCGCAGTCTCTGGTCATCTCCTGTACTATGTCCGTAGTCTCTGGTCATCTCCTGTACTATGTCTGCAGTCTCTGATCATCTCCTGTACTATGTCTGCAGTCTCTGGTCATCTCCTGTACTGTGTCCGCAGTCTCTGGTCATCTCCTGTACTATGTCTGCAGTCTCTGATCATCTCCTGTACTATGTCTGCAGTCTCTGATCATCTCCTGTACTATGTCCGCAGTCTCTGGTCATCTCCTGTATTGTCTGCAGTCTCTGGTCATCTCCTGTACTGTGTCCGCAGTCTCTGGTCATCCCCTGTACTGTGTCCGCAGTCTCTGGTCATCTCCTGTACTATGTCTGCAGTCTCTGATCATCTCCTGTACTATGTCTGCAGTCTCTGATCATCTCCTGTACTATGTCTGCAGTCTCTGATCATCTCCTGTACTATGTCTGCAGTCTCTGATCATCTCCTGTACTATGTCTGCAGTCTCTGATCATCTCCTGTACTATGTCCACAGTCTCCGGTCATCTCCTGTACTGTGTCCGCAGTCTCTGGTCATCTCCTGTACTGTGTCCGCAGTCTCTGGTCATCTCCTGTACTGTGTCCACAGTCTCCGGTCATCTCCTGTACTGTGTCCGCAGTCTCTGGTCATCCCTGTGCTGTCTGCAGTCTCTGGTCATCTCCTGTACTGTGTCTGCAGTCTCTGGTCATCCCTGTGCTGTCTGCAGTCTCTGGTCATCTCCTGTACTATGTCCGCAGTCTCTGGTCATCTCCTGTACCGTGTCCGCAGTCTCCGGTCATCTCCTGTACCGTGTCCGCAGTCTCTGGTCATCTCCTGTACTGTGTCCGCAGTCTCTGGTCATCTCCTGTACTGTGTCCGCAGTCTCTGGTCATCTCCTGTACTGTGTCTGCAGTCTCTGGTCATCTCCTGTACTGTGTCCGCAGTCTCTGGTCATCTCCTGTACTACGTCCGCAGTCTCTGACCGTCTCCTGTACAATGTCCTTAGTCTCTGACCGTCTCATGTAGTATGTCTAGAAGGTAACCCCCATTGCTCTAGGGAGTCCTGGTTCTGTTAGTTCATATCCAAAATTTGGTACATAAGCTTCTTTTAGTGTGTTTTTGGCGTGGAAGGAGCCCCTTTGAATGAATGGAGTGGCTGCAAATGAAAGCATAAAAACTGTGATGCAGAAAGTGTGAATGGGGCTTAAGAATGAATGGCACCACTGCGCCTCTGCAAATCGGGAGCATGCTTCTGTGCATTCCGAGAAATAGAGCGATTTTTCGTGCGTTCCCAAGTGTGAACATATTCTGAATATTTTGTAAATGCGCAGATTTGTGCGTTTTTAAGTGCATTCACAATTTGAGGCGACATTCATTGCTAAGGGCACCACAAACGCGGAAAGCAGACACGGGTTTTGCCATGCACAAAAAAGAGCAACAAACGCGCAAAACATTCCGTGTTTGTTGCACAATTAATAGGCTGCCTTATGTGTGTCGCACAAAAGAAAAGGCACATTTGTAAAACGCTCGATGTGAATGGGGTCTAAAGGCAAATAGATGCTTCAGGAAGTTGCACTTTGCAAGGGAATTGACCTCTCTGCTTATGAGGGGAAGCTCTGCTGACTTCCATTATCCAATCACATGCAAGAAAAAATAAATGTTTTCTTATTTTCCTTGCGTGAGACCGGCTATTCTTTGCGAAGTGAAATTTCCCCTCATTCTCTAAGCTCCCTTGCAGAGTGAACTGCCTATTTGCCTTTAGTAAATCACCCCGCCTTAGCCTTCTCTGCCCCTCCTGAGCCTTCTCTGCCCCTCCTGAGCCTTCTCTGCCCCTCCTGAGCATTCTCTACCCCTCCTGAGTCTTCTCTGCCCCTCTTGAGTCTTCTCTGCTCCTCCTGAGACTTCTCTGCCCCTCCTGAGTCTTCTCTGAACCTCCTGAGCCTTCTCCACCCCTCCTGAGTCTTCTCTGCCCCTCCTGAGCCTTCTCTGACCCTCCTGAGTCTTCTCTGACCCTCCTGAGTCTTCTCTGCCCCTCCTGAGCCTTCTCTGACCCTCCTGAGCCTTCTCCACCCCTCCTGAGTCTTCTCTGCCCCTCCTGAGCCTTCTCTGAACCTCCTAAACCTTCTCTGAACCTCCTGAGCCTTCTCCGCCCCTCCTGAGTCTTCTCTGCCCCTCCTGAGCCTTCTCTGAACCTCCTGAGCCTTCTCTGCCCCTCCTGAGTCTTCTCTGCCAAACCCGAGCCTTCTATGCCCCACCTGAGCCTTCTCTGCCCCTCCTGAGCCTTCTCTGCCCCTCCTGAGCCTTCCCTGCCCCACCTGAGCCTTCTATGCCCCTCCTGAGCCTTCTCTGCCTCTCCTGAGTCTTCTCTGCCTCTCCTGAGTCTTCTCTGCCCCTCCTGAGTCTTCTCTGCCTCTCCTGAGTCTTCTCTGCCCAACCTGAGTCTTTTCTGCCCCTTTTTAGCCTTCTCTGCCCCTCCTGAGTCTTCTCTGCCTCTTCTGAGTCTTCTCTGCCCAACCTGAGTCTTCTCCGCCCCTTTTTACCCTTCTCTGCCCCTCCTGAGTCTTCTCTGCCCCACCTGAGCCTTCTCTGCCCCTCCTGAGTCTTCTCTGACCATCCTGAGTCTTCTCTGCCTCTCCTGAGTCTTCTCTGACCCTCCTGCTTCTTCTCTGCCCCTCCTGAGTCTTCTCTGCCCCTCCCGAGTCTTCTCTGCCCCTCCCGAGTCTTCTCTGACCCTCCTGAGTCTTCTCTGCCCCTCCTGAGTCTTCTCTGACCCTCCTGAGTCTTCTCTGCCCCTTTTGAGTCTTCTCTGACCCTCCTGAGTCTTCTCTGCCCCTCCTGAGCCTTCTCTGACCCTCCTGAGCCTTCTCCACCCCTCCTGAGTCTTCTCTGCCCCTCCTGAGCCTTCTCTGAACCTCCTAAACCTTCTCTGAACCTCCTGAGCCTTCTCCGCCCCTCCTGAGTCTTCTCTGCCCCTCCTGAGCCTTCTCTGAACCTCCTGAGCCTTCTCTGCCCCTCCTGAGTCTTCTCTGCCAAACCCGAGCCTTCTATGCCCCACCTGAGCCTTCTCTGCCCCTCCTGAGCCTTCTCTGCCCCTCCTGAGCCTTCCCTGCCCCACCTGAGCCTTCTATGCCCCTCCTGAGCCTTCTCTGCCTCTCCTGAGTCTTCTCTGCCTCTCCTGAGTCTTCTCTGCCCCTCCTGAGTCTTCTCTGCCTCTCCTGAGTCTTCTCTGCCCAACCTGAGTCTTTTCTGCCCCTTTTTAGCCTTCTCTGCCCCTCCTGAGTCTTCTCTGCCTCTTCTGAGTCTTCTCTGCCCAACCTGAGTCTTCTCCGCCCCTTTTTACCCTTCTCTGCCCCTCCTGAGTCTTCTCTGCCCCACCTGAGCCTTCTCTGCCCCTCCTGAGTCTTCTCTGACCATCCTGAGTCTTCTCTGCCTCTCCTGAGTCTTCTCTGACCCTCCTGCTTCTTCTCTGCCCCTCCTGAGTCTTCTCTGCCCCTCCCGAGTCTTCTCTGCCCCTCCCGAGTCTTCTCTGACCCTCCTGAGTCTTCTCTGCCCCTCCTGAGTCTTCTCTGACCCTCCTGAGTCTTCTCTGCCCCTTTTGAGTCTTCTCTGACCCTCCTGAGTCTTCTCTGCCCCTTTTGAGTCTTCTCTGCCCCTCCTGAGTCTTCTCTGACCCTCCTGAGTCTTCTCTGCCCCTTTTGAGTCTTCTCTGCCCCTCCTGAGTCTTCTCTGACCCTCCTGAGTCTTCTCTGCCCCTCCTGAGCCTTCTCTGCCCCTCCTGAGTCTTTTATGCCCCTCCTGAGTCTTCACTGACCCTCCTGAGTCTTCTCTGCCCCTCCTGAGTCTTCTCTGACCCTCCTGAATCTTCTCTGCCCCTCCTGAGTCTTCTCTGCCCATTTTGAGTCTTCTCTGCCCCTCCTGAATCTTCTCTGCCCCTCCTGAGTCTTCTCTGCCCCTCCTGAGTCTTCTCTGACCCTCCTGAGTCTTCTCTGCCCCTTTTGAGTCTTCTCTGCCCCTCCTGAGCCTTCTCTGCCCCTCCTGAGTCTTCTCTGCCCCTCCTGAGTCTTCTCTGCCCCTCCTGAGCCTTCTCTGCCCCTCCTGAGTCTTCTCTGCCCCTCCTGAGTCTTCACTGACCCTCCTGAGTCTTCTCTGCCCCTCCTGAGTCTTCTCTGCCCTTTTTGAGTCTTCTCTGCCCCTCCTGAGTCTTCTCTGACCCTCCTGAGTCTTCTCTGCCCCTCCTGAGTCTTCTCTGCCCCTTTTGAGTCTTCTCTGCCCCTCCTGAGTCTTCTCTGCCCCTCCTGAGTCTTCTCTGACCCTCCTGAGTCTTCTCTGCCCCTCCTGAGTCTTCTCTGCCCCTCCTGAGTCTTCTCTGCCCCACCTGAGTCTTCTCTGCCCCTCCTGAGTCTTCTCTGCCCCTCCTGAGCCTTCTCTGCCCCTTTTGAGTCTTTTCTGCCCCTCCTGAGCCTTCTCTGCCCCTCCTGAGTCTTCTCTGCCCCTCCTGAGTCTTCTCTGCCCCACCTGAGTCTTCTCTTCCCCACCTGAGTCTTCTCTGCCCCTCCTGAGCCTTCTCTGCCCCTCCTGAGTCTTCTCTGCCCCTCCTGAGTCTTCTCTGCCCCTCCTGAGCCTTCTCTGCCCCGCCTGAGTCTTCACTGACCCACTTGAGTCTTCTCTGCCCCTCCTGAGTCTTCTCTGCCCCTCCTGAGTCTTCTCTGCCCCACCTGAGTCTTCTCTGCCCCTCCTGAGTCTTCTCTGCCTCCCAGTAAATATTCTGTTTTAGTATTTCCCCTTTAAGCCCTCGGGGTGGATCCGCAGGTTATAATTTAATAGAATCATTATTTTCGGTCTATCCGGAATTTGCCCCCCCTCCCCCCCCCTTGTAAAATGGAACACTTGACAGCGTTTGGGTGTTTATAAAAAAATGAGGAATGTGAGCGGGAGGAGACGGACGATCTGGCAGGAAATACCAAACCCAACTTTTTATTTGCACTCGGCGAAGTCACCCACTTGGTCCGGGATGATAATATTTATGTTTGCCCACTCCGAGGACGCCGAGCCTCCATAGGACAGAGGAGAGGCTGTGCGCCGCACAATCGCCCGTGTGCGCCGAGAACTCGCACGCATTAACCCCTTCATGTCCATTTCCCATCTCAACACTTGTTTCCTTTTCCAATTAGTTTTTTGTGTTACCAATTCTAATATAAAATGTATACAATGTAACAGATGTGTATGACGGACAGGCTGGGGGGGGGGGGGGTTCAAGGCCAGGCCTTGTGCTCTTCATATATGGCCACATTAGGCGCTCCTGTATACTGCGGCTGCTGAACTGACGTTTAGGATCAGATGTGCGTTTTTTCAGCAGCCCCTGAACTGTCCTTTATGTTTTCCCGTGTCCGTGTACACATACAGTACGGCGTTGCTGAGCTCACCGGTGCCTTCCTTCTTTTTAGGAATGTTCCAAACAGTTGTTTTCCGTGGTCTTCCGGGTCTTTTGGTGTTGCTGAGCTCACCGGTGCGTTCCGTCTTTTTAAGAATGTTCCAAACAGTTGTTTTGGCCACGCCTAATGTTTTTGCTATCTCTCTGATGGGTTTGTTTTGTTTTTTCAGCCTAATGATGGCTTCACTGATAGTGACAGCTCTTTGGATCGCATCTTGAGAGTTGACAGCAACAGATTCCAAATGCAAATAGCACACTTGAAATGAACTCTGGACCTTTTATCTGCTCATTGTAATTGGGATAATGAGGGAATAACACACACCCGGCCATGGAACAGCTGAGAAGCCAATTGTCCCATTACTTTAGGTCCCTTAACAAGTGGGAGGCACATATGCAAACTGTTGTAATTCCTACACCGTTCACCTGATTTGGATGTAAATACCCTCAAATTAAAGCTGACAGTCTGCAGTTAAAGCACATCTTGTTTTTTTCATTTCAAATCCATTGTGGTGGTGTATAGAGCCAAAAATGTTAGAATTGTGTCCATGGCCCAATATTTATGGACCTGACTGTAGGCATTTACAGTCATTTACAGGCAGTTGAGGTTACGGGCATTTTTTTGAAATCGCGTTCAGGAGTGGAGTTTACTGGTGTTTCAGACACCAAATGCTTGTAAATGCGGTCAAACGTGTTTATGCGTGTTTGCGTTTAGAAGCGATTTTTTGGGCTGGTCCATATCCAGATGCTGTTTGGAGCATTTTTTCTCCATCAGAAATGCACGCACAGCGTTTCCCATGTATTCAGATGGACCCGGAACACCGGCGCTGTCAGTTCCAGGTTTCACGTGAAGGTAAAAAATGTACAGACTAAAACATTTAATGTGAAAATGGCTTAACGTGTAATAAATGGCCAAATTCTCAGTCAATGGACCTGAAACGTTGCCCAACCCAAGTTCTCAACTTCCCAAACATGTCCTAGAAGTTTCCTGCAGAGCAAGTGAGTGACGTGAGTCTTGTGTAGCCCCTACCACCTGGTGTATTGGCCGTAGTGTGGGGCAGCCAATGGGGGACTATTGTGAGTGTGTTTGTGGTTCACCAGCCAATCACGGGGGGTGTCTGGGCTTGCGGTGCATGCTCAGGAAGTGCGTACTTCCAAGTTCCAAATCCGGTCAATTTCGGCACAAAACGTTCAAGCTGAACATGAAGAGGAACTTCACCTTCCAGCATGACAACCACCCAAAGCATCCATCCAAGTCCACCAAGGAATGGCTTCACCAGAAGAAGAGGAAAGTTCTGGAATGGCCCAGCCGGAGCCCCGACCTGAACCCGATGGAAGATCTGTGGGGGGATCTGAAGGGGGCTGTGCGCAGGAGATGACACGCAATCTGACTGAAGAGTTTTTGCAAGGAAGAGCGGGCAAATATTGCCGAGTCAAGATGTTCCGTGCTGATAGACTCCTCCCCCAAAAACCTGAGTGCTGGAATCACATGAAAAGGGGCTTCAACAAAGGATTAGTTTGAGGGTGTGAACACTTATGCAACCATATTATTTTAGTTTTTTATTTTTACTTCCCTCCAATAAAAACATTTCAGTATGTTGTGCAGTTTATAGGTCACACTAAAGGTGGAAATTTTTCTGAAATTATTTTTCTTTGTCTCATTTCCTTACATCACAGAAGCCTGACTTTTTTTTAACAGGGGTGTGAAGACTTTTTATATCCGCTGCATATATTCCTATGTGCTCAATCTTAGAAGAGTTGAAGCTGTTATAGCTGCAAAGGGCGGGGCCAACTCAATATTGAACCCTACGGACTAAGACTGGGGGGCCATTAAAGACCATACTTGGGGCAATATGGTGTATATATCGGGGGGGCGGGACAATACTTGGGACAATATTGTGTATATATGGGGGGGCGGGACAATACTTGGGACAATATTGTGTATATACGGGGAGGGGGGCGGGACAATACTTGGGACAATATCGTGTATATATGGGGGGCGGGGACAATACTTGAGGCAATATCGTGTATATATCGGGGGGCGGGGACAATACTTGAGGCAATATCGTGTATATATGGGGGGGCGGGGACAATACTTGGGGTAATATCATGTATATATGGGGGGCGGGGACAATACTTGGGGTAATATAGTGTATATATGGGGGGGGCAGGACAATACTTGGGACAATATCGTGTATATATGGAGGGGGGGCAGGACAATACTTGGGGCAATATGGTGTATATATGGAGGGGGGGCGGGGCAATACTTGGGGCAATATAGTGTATATATGGAGGGGGGCGGGGCAATACTTGGGGCAATATTGTGTACATATGGGGGGGGGGGCGGCGATGATACTTGGGCAATATGGTGTATATCTGGGTGAATTTGATTCGGTCCAGAAAAGGGTCCTGCGTGAGTTTAGTGCGGGGGGGGGGGGGGTGAGGTGTGAATTTCGTCTCCTGCTATGCCCCCTCCCCTCAGAAATCACATTCAGTTCACACCTGACGCAGCAGAGATCGCGCTGTGAACCGGCACTAAAAGTCAATAGAAGTAAGAAGACATGAAGTACTCAGCGGAGCTCCCAGCCTGGTAATGACTGCGGTGTAGCGGGGTGTGTGATCTCATTATGACGTCATCCTGTTACAGTCATTGTGGGAATAATTAAAGTCAAACAATAACAACCTCCGGAAATGTCGCCTCTTCCCTTCCATTAAATAAATACATTTAAAGTCAACCTGTGTGATCCGCTCCTGGGAAGTAAAACCCGCAACACCGCCGTATAGGAGCCGTCAGGACAGTCCGGGGGAGGGGGGGACTCACTTCTGGGAGATACTATATATATATATATACATTGTATACAGTCCGGGGGAGGGGGGGCTCACTTCTGGGAGATAATATATATATATATATACATTGTATACAGTCCGGGGGAGGGGGGGCTCACTTCTGGGAGATAATATATATATATATATACATTGTATACAGTCCGGGGGAGGGGGGGCTCACTTCTGGGAGATAATATATATATATATACATTGTATACAGTCCGGGGGAGGGGGGGCTCACTTCTGGGAGATACTGTATATATATATATATATATATATATACATTGTATACAGTCCGGGGGAGGGGGGACTCACTTCTGGGGGATACTGTATATATATACAAAGTATACAGTCCGGGGGAGGGGGGCTCACTTCTGGGAGATGCTGTATATATATATACATTGTATACAGTCCGGGGGAGGGGGGACTCACTTCTGGGAGATATATATATATATACATTGTATACAGTCCGGGGGAGGGGGGGCTCACTTCTGGGAGATATATATATATATATATATACATTGTATACAGTCCGGGGGAGGGGGGCTCACTTCTGGGAGATATATATATATATATACATTGTATACAGTCCGGGGGAGGGGGGGCTCACTTCTGGGAGATATATATATATATATATATACATTGTATACAGTCCGGGGGAGGGGGGGCTCACTTCTGGGAGATATATATATATATATATATATATATATACAATGTATACAGTCCGGGGGAGGGGGGGCTCACTTCTGGGAGATGCAGTATATATATATATACATTGTATACAGTCCGGGGGAGGGGGGGCTCACTTCTGGGAGATACTATATATATATATATACATTGTATACAGTCCGGGGGAGGGGGGGCTCACTTCTGGGGGATGCTGTGTATATATATATACATTGTATACAGTCCGGGGGAGGGGGGGCTCACTTCTGGGAGATATATATATATATATACATTGTATACAGTCCGGGGGAGGGGGGGCTCACTTCTGGGAGATACTATATATATATATATACATTGTATACAGTCTGGGGGAGGGGGGGTCACTTCTGGGAGATACTGGATATATATATACATTGTATACAGTCCGGGGGAGGGGGGACTCACTTCTGGGAGATATATATATATATATATATACATTGTATACAGTCCGGGGGAGGGGGGGCTCACTTCTGGGAGATGCAGTATATATATATACATTGTATACAGTCCGGGGGAGGGGGGGCTCACTTCTGGGAGATGCAGTATATATATATACATTGTATACAGTCCGGGGGAGGGGGGGCTCACTTGGGGGACATACTGTATATGACTAGATAGGGCGATAGATAGTCCAAGCAGATTTCATGGGATATATTTATTTTTACACTTTTTCTTCTTTTTGTTTTTTTGTATTCTTCCTTTACAAAAATGACATTTTAAAAAGTCTTCATTTTATTGGTAAATACATTTTCTTTCACTAGAGCCTTCATTTTAGAATCATAAGAGCAAATCACAGAATAAAATGTGTACATACTGTATATACTGTAAATAAATCATGTTTGCAGCTCCGTGTCCCGCCGGCTGTATATCACTTCGATATGTCCGGATATTGTTGGCTCCATTCGGGATACACGGCGAGGAATACTTCCTTCAGTGGAGGAGGAAAGGCTGGAATCAATGTCGGCTTTCTTTTTTCTTGCTCTGCATGTGCGTCCCCATTGCAGGATTTCCCTCACTTCCTCTCCGGTGACACCGTCGTCACCATGAATGATGCGAAGGGAAAAGCTTTGTGACAAAGTCGCCGACAGCAGGGACTGCAGCCCATCCTACCCCTCTAGGTTTGGGTGGACGGATGCTGTAGGACGTATCTACACATAAATGTCACCATTTTTTCATTTTATTTCACTTTTTCGCTCACATACTAATAACGTTCAGTTTTTACATTACAATTCTCTGAAATCTTTCTGAAAGCAGACGATCCACACGATCGAAGCAATGGAGTTTTGTTGTTAGTTGGAAAAATTGGGGGCAAAAAAAAGCATTAAAAGTGAAAACCAAAGCGGCCGCCACATCGAAGGAGCTTTTCGCTGCAATTTGTCACGTTTTTGTTCTTTTGGTTTCTTTTTCCTTTAAATGTGGAACACAAATTCTATCAGCGCTCATGGCGATATCTGTGCGTTGTTCTGTTTCCCGTGTCCTTCCTCCCCCGGGGACGGCCCCCTGATATTGTCATTATTCTGCTCCGCCCACGCCGCCGCGCTGTGATTAAAGATGATGTTAAAAACATAAGCTGCTTCTATGTAAAGGGGATTTCTAGAGGGAGCTGATAGTAAAAGGACACGCATGGGAAGATCGGTGGTCAGCCAAGATTTCGGGTTCAGAAAAGCTGAACAACGTGTAAAATTATCTACAGAAAGCCGTGATTTCCGGGAGCAGCGGGCAGCCAATCAGAATGAAATAAACCACCTTCCCCCGCTGAGCCATAGCGCCACCAATTGTGGACTTGAGTTGGAATACTATTGGGTCGGACTCATCACTTAGTATTGGGGGGAATGTGAGGTGTTTGATTTACACTACAGTGATGATTTGTCTTTGAGAACCAATCAGAATGCTTTGATCTGAAATTATGTGAATTATCTGACTCAGTGAACTGAAACATGATTGGTTTCAATGGGCTACTCTCCACCAAGAGAACACATTGTGTTCCTGTACTTAAATTACAGTCTTGGCCAAAAGTCCTACCCCCCCCACCGCCCCCCTCCCAACCCCCTCACCCCCCCCCCAACCCCCTCACCACCCTCCCCTCACCACCCCCCCCAACCCCCTCACCACCTTCAGGCACAGGGTACAACTGTGTCCGCTCCCACTATACGTTGTCATCTGAATGAAAAGGGACCCTATAGGAGGAGACCCAGGAGGACCCCACTGCTGACACAGAAATATGGGAGGAGAACCAGGAGGACCCCACTGCTGACACAGAAATATGGGGGGAGACCCAGGAGGACCCCACTGCTGACACAGAAATATGGGGGGAGACCCAGGAGGACCCCACTGCTGACACAGAAATATGGTAGGAGACCCAGGAGGACCCCACTGCTGACACAGAAATATGGGGGGAGACCCAGGAGGACCCCACTGCTGACAGAAATATGGTAGGAGACCCAGGAGGACCCCACTGCTGACACAGAAACATATTGGAAGCCAGATTGGAGTTTGACAAAATCCTTCTGGCAGAATGTGTTGGGGACGGAACAAAATGGCAGCTTTTTGGTAAATCCATCATTCTACTGTTATCAGAAAAATCAATGAGGCCTTTACAGAAAAGAATCCAGTCCCTCCAGTCACACATGGTGGGGGGTCACAGTCCCTCCAGTCACACATGGTGGGGGGTCACAGTCCCTCCAGTCACACATGGTGGGGGGTCACCGTCCCTCCAGTCACACATGGTGGGGGGTCACCGTCCCTCCAGTCACACATGGTGGGGGGTCACCGTCCCTCCAGTCACACATGGTGGGGGGGTCACAGTCCCTCCAGTCACACACGGTGGGGGGGGGTCACAGTCCCTCCAGTCACACATGGTGGGGGGTCACCGTCCCTCCAGTCACACATGGTGGGGGGTCACCGTCCCTCCAGTCACACATGGTGGGGGGGTCACAGTCCCTCCAGTCACACACGGTGGGGGGGGGTCACAGTCCCTCCAGTCACACATGGTGGGGGGTCACCGTCCCTCCAGTCACGCATGGTGGGGGGTCACAGTCCCTCCAGTCACACACGGTGGGGGGGGGGGGTCACAGTCCCTCCAGTCACACATGGTGGGGGGTCACAGTCCCTCCAGTCACACATGGTGGGGAGTCACAGTCCCTCCAGTCACACACGGTGGGGGGGGGGTCACAGTCCCTCCAGTCACACATGGTGGGGGGGGTCACAGTCCCTCCAGGCACACATGGTGGGGGGTCACAGTCCCTCCAGTCACACATGGTGGGGGGGTCAGAGTCCCTCCAGTCACACATGGTGGGGGGTCACAGTCCCTCCAGTCACACGTGGTGGGGGGGTCACAGTCCCTCCAGTCACACATGGTGGGGGTCACAGTCCCTCCAGTCACACATGGTGGGGGGTCACAGTCCCTCCAGTCACACGTGGTGAGGGGTCACAGTCCCTCCAGTCACACGTGGTGGGGGGTCACAGTCCCTCCAGTCACACGTGGTGGGGGGGTCACAGTCCCTCCAGTCACACACGGTGGGGGGGGGTCACAGTCCCTCCAGTCACACATGGTGGGGGGTCACCGTCCCTCCAGTCACGCATGGTGGGGGGTCACAGTCCCTCCAGTCACACACGGTGGGGGGGGGGGGTCACAGTCCCTCCAGTCACACATGGTGGGGGGTCACAGTCCCTCCAGTCACACATGGTGGGGAGTCACAGTCCCTCCAGTCACACACGGTGGGGGGGGGGTCACAGTCCCTCCAGTCACACATGGTGGGGGGGGTCACAGTCCCTCCAGGCACACATGGTGGGGGGTCACAGTCCCTCCAGTCACACATGGTGGGGGGGTCAGAGTCCCTCCAGTCACACATGGTGGGGGGTCACAGTCCCTCCAGTCACACGTGGTGGGGGGGTCACAGTCCCTCCAGTCACACATGGTGGGGGTCACAGTCCCTCCAGTCACACATGGTGGGGGGTCACAGTCCCTCCAGTCACACGTGGTGAGGGGTCACAGTCCCTCCAGTCACACGTGGTGGGGGGTCACAGTCCCTCCAGTCACACGTGGTGGGGGGGTCACAGTCCCTCCAGTCACACGTGGTGGGGGGTCACAGTCCCTCCAGTCACACGTGGTGGGGGGGGTCACAGTCCCTCCAGTCACACATGGTGGGGGGTCACAGTCCCTCCAGTCACACATGGTGAGGGTCACAGTCCCTCCAGTCACACATGGTGGGGGGGTCACAGTCCGTCCAGTCACACGTGGTGGGGGGTCACAGTCCCTCCAGTCACACATGGTGGGGGGGTCACAGTCCCTCCAGTCACACATGGTGGGGGGTCACAGTCCCTCCAGTCACACGTGGTGGGGGGTCACAGTCCCTCCAGTCACACGTGGTGGGGGGTCACAGTCCCTCCAGTCACACATGGTGGGGGGGTCAGAGTCCCTCCAGTCACACATGGTGGGGGGTCACAGTCCCTCCAGTCACACGTGGTGGGGGGGGTCACAGTCCCTCCAGTCACACATGGTGGGGGGTCACAGTCCCTCCAGTCACACGTGGTGAGGGGTCACAGTCCCTCCAGTCACACGTGGTGGGGGGTCACAGTCCCTCCAGTCACACGTGGTGGGGGGGTCACAGTCCCTCCAGTCACACGTGGTGGGGGGGTCACAGTCCCTCCAGTCACACATGGTGGGGGGTCACAGTCCCTCCAGTCACACACGGTGGGGAGGTCACAGTCCCTCCAGTCACACATGGTGGGGGGTCACAGTCCCTCCAGTCACACATGGTGGGGGTCACAGTCCCTCCAGTCACACATGGTGGGGGGTCACAGTCCCTCCAGTCACACGTGGTGAGGGGTCACAGTCCCTCCAGTCACACGTGGTGGGGGGTCACAGTCCCTCCAGTCACACGTGGTGGGGGGGTCACAGTCCCTCCAGTCACACGTGGTGGGGGGGTCACAGTCCCTCCAGTCACACGTGGTGGGGGGGGTCACAGTCCCTCCAGTCACACATGGTGGGGGGTCACAGTCCCTCCAGTCACACATGGTGAGGGTCACAGTCCCTCCAGTCACACATGGTGGGGGGGTCACAGTCCGTCCAGTCACACATGGTGGGGGGTCACAGTCCCTCCAGTCACACATGGTGGGGGGGTCACAGTCCGTCCAGTCACACATGGTGGGGGGTCACAGTCCCTCCAGTCACACGTGGTGGGGGGTCACAGTCCCTCCAGTCACACATGGTGGGGCCGTGTGGATGGCATTATGAAATCTGAAGACTACCAATGAATTCTGGGGGGCAATGTAGGGCCCGGTGTCAGAAAGTTGGGTCTCCATCAGAGGTCATGGGTCATGGGCAGGACAATGACCCCAAAGCACACGTCACAAAGCCCCCAGAAATGGTTTCAGACAAAGTGCATTCTGGCACTAACTGACACTTTATGGGAACTGTATGTCTACATTCATGTACTTGGCCTACACTGTGCTTTTTATATGCGGTGTGTGACGGAGTGCAATTTGGATCATTCTTTATTGGGGTTTTTTTGCCTTCCTCTGGATCAACTGCTGGTATAGGATTGTATAAACTCACCGGCCACTTTATTGGGTCCATCTGCTCAATGGCTCGGTAACACAAATTGCTGATCAGCCAATCACATGGCAGCAGCTCAATGCATTTAGGCATCTAGATGTGGTGAAGACGACTTGCTGAAGTTCAAACCGATCATCAGAATGGGGAGGAAAGGGGATTTCAGTGACTTTGAACATGGCATGGTTGTTGGTACCAGATGGGCTGGTCTGAGTATTTAAAAAACTGCTGATCTCCTGGGATTTTCCCGCACAACCATCTCCGGGGTTACAGAGAATGGTCCGAAAAGGAGAAAATATACAGTGAGCAGCAGTTGTGTGGAGGAAAATGCCTTGTTGGGGTCAGAGGTCAGAGGAGAATGGGCAGACTGGTTCCAGATGATGGAAAGGTAACAGTAACTCCAATAACCCCTCGTTACACCCAAGGTATGCAGAATCCCATCTCTGAACCCACAACACGTCCAACCTTGAAGCAGATGAGCTACAGCAGCAGAAGATCACACTGGGTGCCACTCCTGTCAGCTAAGAACAGGAAACGGAGGCTACAATTTGCACAGGATCACCAAAATTGGTCAATAGAAGTTTGGAAAAAACGTTGCCTGGTCTGATGAGTCTGGATTTCAGCTGCGACATTCAGATGGTGGGGTCAGAATTTGGCGTAAAGAACATGAAAGCATGGATCCATCCTGCCTTGTATCAATGGTTCAGGCTGGTGGTGGTGTCATGGTGTGGTGGATCCATCCTGCCTTGTATCAATGGTTCAGGCTGGTGGTGGTGTCATGGTGTGGGGGATCCATCCTGCCTTGTATCAGTGGTTCAGGCTGGTGGGGGTGGTGTCATGGGGGGGGGGGATCCATCCTGCCTTGTATCCATGGTTCAGGCTGGTGGTGGTGGTGTCATGGTGTGGGGGATCCATCCTGCCTTGTATCAATGGTTCAGGCTGGTGGTGGTGGTGTCATGGTCTGGGGGATCCATCCTGCCTTGTATCAGTGGTTCAGGCTGGTGGTGATGTCATGGTGTGGTGGATCCATCCTGCCTTGTATCCATGGTTCAGGCTGGTGGTGGTGGTGTCATGGTGTGGGGGATCCATCTTGCCTTGTATCAATGGTTCAGGCTGGTGGTGGTGGTGTCATGGTGTGGTGGATTTATCCTGCCTTGTATCAACGGTTCAGGCTGGTGGTGGTGGTGTCATGGTGTGGGGGATCCATCCTGCCTTGTATCAGTGGTTCAGGCTGATGGGGGTGGTGTCATGGTGTGGGGGATCCATCCTGCCTTGTATCAATGGTTCAGGCTGGTGGTGGTGGTGTCATGGTGTGGGGGATCCATCCTGCCTTGTATCAATGGTTCAGGCTGGTGGTGGTGGTGTCATGGTGTGGGGGATCCATCCTGCCTTGTATCAATGGTTCAGGCTGGTGGTGGTGGTGTCATGGTGTGGTGGATCCATCCTGCCTTGTATCAATGGTTCAGGCTGGTGGTGGTGTCATGGTGTGGTGGATCCATCCTGCCTTGTATCAATGGTTCAGGCTGGTGGTGGTGGTGTCATGGTGTGGGGGATCCATCCTGCCTTGTATCAGTGGTTCAGGCTGATGGGGGTGGTGTCATGGGGGGATCCATCCTGCCTTGTATCAATGGTTCAGGCTGGTGGTGGTGTCATGGTGTGGTGGATCCATCCTGCCTTGTATCAATGGTTCAGGCTGGTGGTGGGGGTGTCATGGTGTGGGGGAGATTTTCTTGCCACAATCTGGGCCCCTTAGTACCAATTGAGCATCGTATAAAAGCCACAGTCCTACCTGAGTACTGTTGCTGACCATGTCCACCCCTCTATGACTCCAGTGTCCCCATCTTCTGATGGCTCCTTCCAGCAGGATAATGCTCCATGTCACAAAGCTCAAATCATCTCCAACTGGTTTCTGGAACATGACAATGAGGTCACTGGACTCCAATGGCCTCCACAGTCACCAGATCTCCATCCAGTTTAGCACCTTTGGGATCTGGAGGAACCGGAGATTCCCATCATGGATGTGCAGCTGACAAATCTGCAGCAACTGCGTGATGCCATCATGTCAATATGGAGCAAAATCTCTGAGGAACGTTTCCAGCACCTTGTTGGATCTACGCCACGAAGAATGGAGGCAAAATGGGGTCCAACCCGGGACTAGCGAGGGGGACCTCATAGAGTGGCCGGTGAGTGTATATGGGATTGTATAATTTTTTTTCCTTTTCATTGGTTGAACTAGATGGCCTTTTTTTTCAACCAGACTATGTAACTACTATATATATATATACACAGTATATATATAGAGAGTCCATAGAGGGCCTTCACAGAGTCTCTGCTTGTCAATCATGGCGCACAGCCCCCAGCACTGGGCTTGGAAGGGTTATCCCAGCTCCACACATACAGATCATTCTTCTGGATCATCACCGCTATGGACGTTTCTCTGGTTGCACTCCCTGCACTGAGCCGCCAGCTTGAGGTGTCAGATTATACACTGGAGGGTGGGGGAGGCTGGCCTCCATCCAGGGCCCCTCCATTAGATAGCAACAACTAGAGGTCACAGACCTGCCAGCAACATATGCTGCTTCCACAGGCACTAGAATTACCCCGGCCTGCCTTCCATGTGGAATAATATTTCGTCATATTCAGAGCGGAGGAGGGGAGATCTGCCAAGGATATGTGAGGAGGCTGCTGTGAGCTGCACTGCTCATGGCCTGCACCAGGGGTCTCTGCACTGCTAAGTACAGGGGCTGCACTGTGTATTTTATAAATATGGGGGGGCTGAAAAAATTACATCAGGGTCCCCTTACATCAAGGTCCTCATCAGGGCAACCCTTACATCATGATCCCCATTAGAGTTCCTCTTTGCATCTGGGTCCCCATCAGAGTCCCCGTTACATCAGGATCCCCATTACAGTCCCCGCTTACATCATGGTCCCCAATGAAGTCCCCCCTTACATCAGGATCCCCATGAGGGTCCCCATTTACATCATGGTTCCCATTGAAGTCCTCCCCTACATCAGGGTCCCCATCATAGCACCCTCTTACATCACAGTCTCCGTTAGAGCCTCCCCCTTCTATCAAGATTCCCATCAGAGTCCCCCTTTACATCATGGTCACCATCAAAGTCCCCCCACCCCATACATCAAGATCTCAGTCAGAATACCCCCTTACATCCGGATTCTCATCAGAACCCCCCCTACATCAGGATCCCCAAGTTTCCAAATGATCAGTCCGCCCCTGCCCCCCCCCCCCCGGTACATCAAAATCTCAATCAGAATCCCCCCTTATATCAGGATACCCATCAGAGTCCTCCCTTACATCAGGGTCCCCATCAGAACCACCCGTACATCGGGATCCCCATCAGAGTCCCCGGTTATATTATGGTCCCCATCAAGGTCCCCCGGTAAATCAGGGTCCCAATCAGAATCTCCCCTTATATCAGGATCTCCATCAGAACCCCCCCTTACATCAGGGTCCCTCTTTAAATCTGGGTCCCCATCAGAGTCTTCCGCTTACATCAGGATCCCCCTAAATCCTCAGTCAGTGTACAATGAGGATATGTTACTGAGCCTAGCTGAAGGGCAAATAAAATCTAGTAGTGGGCCAGGTGAGGTCCAAGGGCCGTAGTGTAGAGATAACTGGCAAGTACCCGGCCCCCCTGAAACAAAAATATGGATTCATTGGGAGTGCTGGACGAGAAAGGGGGCAAAGAATGCAGTATAGTTGCTGCCACAAATGCTGGATCACCAGACGGCACCACCAGATGGGACCACCAGAGGGGACCACCAGACAGGACCACCCGACAGGACCACCAGGTATGATCAAAGGAGCCAATACCTGGAGAAAGCATAGACATCACAATGCGGTTATCCACACCAATCTGATCCCTTCACATGTACGCTATACTGCCACCTCATCCCTTTAAACCTGAACACATATGAATGACACGGGTTCTGGGGCTGATTTATTGAAGATAAGGCACCAAGTGAGTTTAATTACCACCTTCATTGGCCCCAGAACCCGAGTCATTAATGTGTGTTTGGGTTTAAAGGGAGGAGGTGGCAATCCTAATGTACACTATATTGCCTTCCCACGCACACATGACCTGTAATGGCCCCCCAGTCTTAGTCCGTAGGGTTCAATATTGAGTTGGCCCCGCCCTTTCCACACACATGAACTTTAATGGCCCCCCAGTCTTAGCCCGTAGGGTTCAATATTGAGTTGGCCCCGCCCTTTCCACACACATGACCTTTAATGGCCCCCCAGTCTTAGCCCGTAGGGTTCAATATTGAGTTGGCCCCGCCCTTCCCACATACATCACCTTTAATGGCCTCCCAGTCTTAGTCCGTAGGGTTCAATATTGAGTTGGCCCCGCCCTTTCCACACACATGACCTTTAATGGCCCCCAGTCTTAGTCCGTAGGGTTCAATATTGAGTTGGCCCCACCCTTTCCACACACATGACCTTTAATGGCCCCCCAGTCTTAGTCCGTAGGGTTCAATATTGAGTTGGCCCCGCCCTTTGCAGCTATAACAGCTTCAACTCTTCTGAGAAGGCCCCCCACAAGGTTTAGGAGGGTGTCTATGGGAAGGTTGGACCATTCTTCCAGAAGCACATTTGTCAGGTCAGGCACTGATGTCGGGGGAGGAGGCCTGGCTCGCAGTCTCCGCTCTAATTCATCCCAAAGGTGTTCTATGGGGTTGAGGTCAGGACTCTGTGCAGGACAGTCAAGTTCCTCCACCCCAAACTGGCTCCTCCATGTCTTTATGGACCTTGCTTTGTGTACTGGTGGGCAGTCATGTTGGAACAGGAAGGGGCCATCCCCAAACTCCTCCCACAAAGTTGGGAGCATGAAATTGTCCAAAAAGCTCTGCGGTCCAGTGAAAGGTAGACCCAGGGGAGGACTAACCATTTGGAAACTTGGGCACTGCCCGGGGGCCACATGAGTTGTCAGTCCGCCCCTGGCTATATCCATTCCCATCCCCCTCCTTAGCATATTATGACCAACACATACAGTGCAGGAAATGTGTATTTGCTCCCTGGCTGATGCTGAATGTTCGCCCCTCACACAGAAATGATCGGTCTAACAATGGAATATTCGCCCCTCACACAGAAACGATCGGTCTAACAATGGAATGTTCGCCCCTCACACAGAAATGATCGGTCTAACAATGGAATGTTCGCCCCTCACACAGAAACGATCGGTCTAACAATGGAATGTTCGCCCCTCACACAGAAACAATCGGTCTAACAATGGAATGTTCGCCCCTCACACAGAAACGATCGGTCTAACAATGGAATGGTCGCCCCTCACACAGAAACGATCGGTCTAACAATGGAATGTTCGCCCCTCACACAGAAATGATCGGTCTAACAATGGAATGTTCGCCCCTCACACAGAAATGATCGGTCTAACAATGGAATGTTCGCCCCTCACACAGAAATGATCGGTCTAACAATGGAATGTTCGGTGTAACACTGAGAGACAGAATACAACAACAAATTCAGCAGAAATGCGTCTAACAAATGATGACTGATCTGCATGTTCATGAGGGAAAGAAGGATTTGATCCCCTTCACAAAACATGACTTAGTACTTGGTGGCCAATCCCTTGTTGGCAATCACAGAGGTCAGACGTTTCCTGGAGTTGGCCCCCAGGTTCGCACACATCTCAGGAGGGATTTTGGCCCACTCCTCTTGGCAGATCCTCTCCAAGTCTTTAAGGTTTGGTGGCTGACGTTTGGCAACTCGAACATTCAGCTCCTCCACAGATTTTCCATCGGATGAAGGTGTGGAGACTGGCTAGGCCACTCCAGGACCTTAATGTGCTTCTTCTTGAGCCGCTCCTTTGTTGCCTTGGCCGTGTGTTTTGGGTCATTGTCATGCTGGAACACCCATCCACCACCCATTTTCAATGCCCTGGCTGAGGGAAGAAGGTTCTCACCCAAGATTTGAGGGTACATTGCCCCGTCCATCGTCCCTTTGATGCGGTGCAGTTGTCCTGTCCCCTTAGCAGAAAATCACCCCCAAAGCAGAATGTTTCCACCACCATGTTTCACAGTTGGGATGGTGTTCTTGGGGTCATAGGCAGCATTCCTCCTCCTCAAAACATGGCGAGTTGAGTTGATGCCAAAGAGCTGGATTTTGGTCTCATCTGACCACAACACTTCCCACCAGTCCTCCTCGGCATCATTCAGATGTTCAGTGGCAGACTTCAGACGGTCCTGGACATGGGCTTTCTTGAGCAGAGGGACCGTGCGGGCACTGCAGGATTTCAGTCCTTGTCGGCGTAGTGTGTTACCAATTGTTTTCTTGGTGACTGTGGTCCCAGCTGCCTGGAGATCATTGACAAGATCCTCACGTGTAGTTCTGGGATGATTCCTCACTGTTCTCATGATCATTGACACTCCACGAGGTGAGATCTTGCATGGTGCACCAGACCTAGGGAGACTGACACTTGTTTTGTGTTTCTTCCATTTGTGAATGATTGCACCAACTGTTGTCACCTTCTCACCAAGCTGCTTGGCCATAGTTTGGTAGCCCAGTCCAGCCTTGTGTAGGTCTACCATCTTGTCCCTGACCTCCTTGGACAGCTCTTTGGTCTTTGCCATGGTGGAGAGTTTGGAATCTGATGGTTTGATGGCTCCTGTGGACAGGTGTCTTTATACAGGTAACACAATGAGATTAGCAGCACTCCCTTTAAGAGACTGCTTCTAATCTCAGCTTGTTACCTGTATGAGAGACACCTGGGAGCCAGAAATCCTGCTGAATGATAGGGGATCAAATCCTTCTTTCCCTCATGAACATGCAGATCCGTCATCATTTGTTAGACGCATTTCTGCTGAATTTGTTGTTGTATTCTGTCTCTCAGTGTTACACCGAACATTCCATTGTTAGACCGATCGTTTCTGTGTGAGGGGCGAACATTCCATTGTTAGACCGATCGTTTCTGTGTGAGGGGCGAACATTCCATTGTTAGACCGATCGTTTCTGTGTGAGGGGCGAACATTCCATTGTTAGACCGATCGTTTCTGTGTGAGGGGCGAACATTCCATTGTTAGACCGATCGTTTCTGTGTGAGAGGCGAACATTCCATTGTTAGACCGATCATTTCTGTGTGAGGGGCGAACATTCCATTGTTAGACCGATCATTTTTGTGTGAGGGGCGAACATTCCATTGTTAGACCGATCATTTCTGTGTGAGGGGCGAACATTCACCATCAGGGGGGGAAAATACACATTTCCTGCACTGTAAAGCACTGGAGAAAACCCTCATATTTCCAGGGGATCGGTACTTTTTGTTCCTGGCCTGAGTAGAGGAGGAATTGATGACTCTTAGGGGTAGATTTACTAAAACTGGAGGGTGCAAAATCTGGTGCAGTGGTGCACGGCAGCCAATCAGCTTCTACCTGCTTCAATCAAGCTTTAGCAATAAAACCTGGAAGCTGATTGGTTTCTATGCAGAGCTGCACCAGATTCTAGTAACTCTCCCCTCATGGGACCAGTGAACGGAATGTTCTTTCCTAGAAATTGCAGGTCAAGGTATTCGGTCAGCTTGGATGCCAATAATATTTACCGGAGTTTTATTTTATCAGAATTTGTTGTGTTTCCCCGAGTCCTGCAAGAGTCCTGACCCCCCCACCCCCCACGGGGCCTTTTGACCCCCCCACCCCCCTCATGGGGCCTTTTGACCCCCCCAAGGGCCTTTGACCCCCCCCCCATGGGGCCCCAATGACCCATTGCCTGGCAGATGTTGCAATTTATTCCTATCTTGCGTATTCGATCTCAAAGGTCTATTCACACTCAGATCTTATTACTATTTATAGAGAAATCTTCCATTAATTGCCGACATCGAACAGAAAATATCGCTGGAGTCTCTCCAAATTACCATCTAATAAATGGAAAGTCATCTGTCTCGCCCCTCCCGGAGCGCGCCGCAGAGTACATGCCCAGCAACATGAGGTCACGGGAGGCCAGCAGCGCCTGAAAACATCCGGGACCAGCAGGGAAGGATCTGGGACTGAGTGCTGGATTCTATCAGTCTGGAGTAGAGATCCATCACTGCTTCCTAATCCTTCTTCAGCCTTCATGTCACAATGTGAGGAACACATGAAGATCATACAAAGAACATGTGAAAATTTACCATTTCATGGCTTCCCTGCCTCTGCTCTTCCCTGAGGCTCTGCTGGAGAGTTCGGTGATCCCGCCATCTATTGGTATTAAATGAAAAAAATCTACCTCCACCTACCCCTTTCATGAGACAGCTTGTGAGCATGGCTGCCTACATACCCCCCCCCCATCACCCCCAACCCCCCACACCCCCCCATCACCCCCAACCCCCCCCCCTACCCTAGCCTTATCTCTTCACTTTACATCTCTCTTAAGGGTTGATCATCCCTGTCCCCCCTTTCCTATGTGACTCAATGGGAGCGGGATCAGCTTCCTCCTCCAACCAACATACCAGGCCCAACACCACCAGTGGTACCTACCTACAGTTCACCTCCCCCAGTACCTACCTACCTACAGTTCACCTCCCCCAGTACCTACCTACCTACAGTTCACCTCCCCCATATCACCCAGCTCAAGCAGTACACTACAGTACACCTCCCCCGGTGACTACCTACAGTTCACCTCCCCCAGTGCCTACCTACAGTTTACCTCCCCCAGATCAGCAAGTTCAAGCAGTACACCTACAGTACACCTCCCCAGTACCTACCTGCAGTTCACTTCCCCCATATCACCCAGTACAGGCAGTTCACCTACAGTACACTCCCACCTATCGATCTACAATACATATCCCCCAGTACTTACCTACAATACACCTCCCGATCTACAGTACACCTCCACCTACCGATCTACAATACATATCCACCAGTACTGACCTACAATACACCTGTCAATCTACAGTACACCCCCATCTACCAATCTACAATACATATCACCCAGTACTGACCTACAATACACCTCCCGATCTACAGTACACCTCCACCTACCAATCTACAATACATATCCACCATTACTGACCTACACTACACCTGCCGATCTACAGTACACCCCCACCTACCGATCTACAATACATATCCCCCAGTACTGACCTACAATACACCGGCCGATCTACAGCACACCCCCACCTACCGATCTATAATAGACCTCCCTATGTACAATACACCACTCCCAACGGCGTATTTACCGCAAGGCAAACTCCTTTTGGTGGAGGGTGGTGGCAATGGGGGGGGGGGGCGCCCATTCTTGTGTTGTAAGTCTTACTCAGCAGGGGACATGATGGACCTCTGCAGGGAGGACCGCTGCTTCCACACAGAGCACAGATCCTTCTGTATGCTAGGAAGGGAAAGGCTTTTCTAGTACTGGGTACCTTCTAAAAATGCTTGGTCCCTGGCTGTGCTCGGTCTCTGGCTGTGCTCGGTCCCTGGCTGTGCTCGGTCTCTGGCTGTGCTCGGTCCCTGGCTGTGTGCTCGGTCCCTGGCTGTGCTCGGTCCCTGGCTGTGCTCGTCTGGCTGTGCTCGGTCTCTGGCTGTGCTCGGTCTCTGGCTGTGCTCGGTCCCTGGCTGTGCTCGGTCCTCTGGCTGTGCTCGGTCCCTGGCTGTGTGCTCGGTCTCTGGCTGTGCTCGATCCCTGGCTGTGTGCTCGGTCCCTGGCTGGCTCGGTCTCGTGTGCTCGGTCTCTGACTGTGTGCTCG
>NW_028320184.1:0-46840 GCF_062004578.1 Staurois parvus
GGAGAGGGGGAGAGAGAGGGGAGAGAGAGAGAGGGAGAGAGAAGAAAAAAGAAAAAAAAAAAAAAAGGGGAGGAGAGAGGAGAGGAGAAAGAATAAAAGAAAAAAGAAATTAAAGTAACAAGAAAAAAAAAGAAAAATAATATTGAGGAAAAAAAGGAAAAGAAAAATAATATTAGGAGAAAAAAAAGAAAACTATAGAGAAAAAAGAGAAAAGAAAAAAAAAAAAAAAAAAAAAAGAGAAGAGAGGAGAAAAAAAAAAGAAAATAAAAAGAGAAAAGCGTGTCTGTTTCCCAAGAGATCAGATCCCTGCTTTTATTCTCCAACTGCATTATTCCGGTGGTAGCATGATCCAATTGGTTGCTGTGGGAAGGCTTCTCAGCACCAGGTTTCAGATACAAGAACATACATCAGGGCACCACATTGGTTAGAATTTTTGCCCAGTAGCATTGGGGTCCTAGAGTTCAATTACTATATATATATATATATATATATATATATATATATATATATATATATATATATATATAAACTTTTTACAGGTATACTCCGACTAGGCCGATTTCTCCACGTGTGACGGTACTGGAACATTAGAGTGTAAGCTCCTCTGATGCAGAGACTGATAAGAATGGCTCAGTGATCTCTGTAAAACACTGCAGAATGTCAGAGCTATGTAAATGTATAATAAAAGAGTGTGACTGTGGTGGGGCATTAGAATGTCAGCTCTTCTGGTGCAGAGACTGATGTGACGGGTTCAGTTTTCTCTGTACAGCACTGCGGTATATGTCAGAGCTATATACAGTAAATGTATAATAATAGTGTGTGACTGTAGTGGGACATTAGAGTGTCAGCTCCTCCGGTGCAGAGACTGATGTGACGGGTTCAGTGTTCTCTGTATAACACTGCGGAATGTCAAAGCCCTATGAATACAATAACATGCTGGGACTGTAGTGGGACATTAAGAGTGTAAGACAGAAGTGACCCTTCATCACCATCACATAGGGACCTAAACAGCTCAGCTACAAAATAGAGAAACGTTTTTAACTGAAGTTTACAAGTCCGGCTGACCCGATAGGTATTCTGCTCACCAATCAGTCACTAAACGGGCATCTGGTTGGTGGACTAAACTTCAAAATAATTCACCTGATCTATCCTCCAAGAACCAGTCCCAAGGAGGAGCTCCTTTTCTAAAGAGGCTAGTTCTATTGCTATCATACAGTCATTTGGAATCAGTACTTATAAGCCACCATCCTGGAGCAAGTAAGAAGGTCAGAAGCCTTGACTTCACTGGGTGCATGCTTGTCCTGCGTCAAAGACTCAGTACAGGAATATTTTTTAAAGGAGATCAGGAGTCGCAGCCCGCACACTGCTGCCATGGATCTCTTTCAGGGTTGTACATACCACGAAGTTTCCGGATCTCCAGTCCCAGGCGATCTTTAAATAATTCTGCAGATTTCTGAAGTTCCTTCAGTTTTTCTTTGTTAGCTTTCTTACTAGCCAGCGCCACTGAAAATAGAAATGGAAATCCTATTAGGAGTCTGAACGATCCTTTGTACCTGCCTCAAATATGAACTGCAGCCAAGGACTCACTCCACTAAACTTAAATAAATAACTAAAAAATATCAAACTTGCAAAAAGAAATTAAAAAAAAATTTAAATTGCAAAATAAATAAATAAATATATAAATATATATATATATAAATAAAACATACACACACACTGTATATGTTAACCACGTGCAGACTGCCCACAGCACTTTTAATGTGGGCAGGTGGCACAGCACCCTGTGCCATGTGATTAGCTATAGCCAATCACAGATCACTAGTATTCTGAACTGTCACAAATGTAACCAATTCATGACCAACAATCAAAGTGCATTAAAAAAAAATTATATATTATAATTTTATATATAAATATAAAATTATAATATATAATTTTTTTTAATGCAGTTTGATATACCGTATTTTTGCTCCATAAGACGCACCTAGGTTTTAGAGGCTGAAAACAGGAAAAAAAATATTCTGAACTAATGGACTGCAGACACAGTACAGGAGATGACCAGAGACTGCGGACACAGTACAGGAGATGACCAGAGACTGCGGACACAGTACAGGAGATGACCAGAGACTGCGGACACAGTACAGGACATGACCAGAGACTGCGGACACAGTACAGGACATGACCAGAGACTGCGGACACAGTACAGGAGATGACCAGAGACTGCGGACACAGTACAGGACGTGACCAGAGACTGCGGACACAGTACAGGAGGTGACCAGAGACTGCGGACACAGTACAGGAGATGACCAGAGACTGCGGACACAGTACAGGACATGACCAGAGACTGCGGACACAGTACAGGGGATGACCAGAGACTGCGGACACAGTACAGGGGATGACCAGAGACTGCGGACACAGTACAGGGGATGACCAGAGACTGCGGACACAGTACAGGGAATGACCAGAGACTGCGGACACAGTACAGGAGGTGACCAGAGACTGCGGACACAGTACAGGAGGTGACCAGAGACTGCGGACACAGTACAGGAGGTGACCAGAGACTGCGGACACAGTACAGGAGGTGACCAGAGACTGCGGACACAGTACAGGAGGTGACCAGAGACTGCGGACACAGTACAGGAGGTGACCAGAGACTGCGGACACAGTACAGGAGGTGACCAGAGACTGCGGACACAGTACAGGAGGTGACCAGAGACTGCGGACACAGTACAGGAGGTGACCAGAGACTGCGGACACAGTACAGGAGGTGACCAGAGACTGCGGACACAGTACAGGAGGTGACCAGAGACTGCGGACACAGTACAGGAGGTGACCAGAGACTGCGGACACAGTACAGGAGGTGACCAGAGACTGCGGACACAGTACAGGAGGTGACCAGAGACTGCGGACACAGTACAGGAGGTGACCAGAGACTGCGGACACAGTACAGGAGGTGACCAGAGACTGCGGACACAGTACAGGAGGTGACCAGAGACTGCGGACACAGTACAGGAGGTGACCAGAGACTGCGGACACAGTACAGGAGGTGACCAGAGACTGCGGACACAGTACAGGAGGTGACCAGAGACTGCGGACACAGTACAGGAGGTGACCAGAGACTGCGGACACAGTACAGGAGGTGACCAGAGACTGCGGACACAGTACAGGAGGTGACCAGAGACTGCGGACACAGTACAGGAGGTGACCAGAGACTGCGGACACAGTACAGGAGGTGACCAGAGACTGCGGACACAGTACAGGAGGTGACCAGAGACTGCGGACACAGTACAGGAGGTGACCAGAGACTGCGGACACAGTACAGGAGGTGACCAGAGACTGCGGACACAGTACAGGAGGTGACCAGAGACTGCGGACACAGTACAGGAGGTGACCAGAGACTGCGGACACAGTACAGGAGATGACCAGAGACTGCGGACACAGTACAGGAGATGACCAGAGACTGCGGACACAGTACAGGAGATGACCAGAGACTGCGGACACAGTACAGGAGATGACCAGAGACTGCGGACACAGTACAGGAGATGACCAGAGACTGCGGACACAGTACAGGAGATGACCAGAGACTGCGGACACAGTACAGGAGATGACCAGAGACTGCGGACACAGTACAGGAGATGACCAGAGACTGCGGACACAGTACAGGAGATGACCAGAGACTGCGGACACAGTACAGGAGATGACCAGAGACTGCGGACACAGTACAGGAGATGACCAGAGACTGCGGGGACAGTACAGGAGATGACCAGAGACTGCGGGGACAGTACAGGAGATGACCAGAGACTGCGGGGACAGTACAGGAGATGACCAGAGACTGCGGGGACAGTACAGGAGATGACCAGAGACTGCGGGGACAGTACAGGAGATGACCAGAGACTGCGGGGACAGTACAGGAGATGACCAGAGACTGCGGGGACAGTACAGGAGATGACCAGAGACTGCGGGGACAGTACAGGAGATGACCAGAGACTGCGGGGACAGTACAGGAGATGACCAGAGACTGCGGGGACAGTACAGGAGATGACCAGAGACTGCGGGGACAGTACAGGAGATGACCAGAGACTGCGGGGACAGTACAGGAGATGACCAGAGACTGCGGGGACAGTACAGGAGATGACCAGAGACTGCGGGGACAGTACAGGAGATGACCAGAGACTGCGGGGACAGTACAGGAGATGACCAGAGACTGCGGGGACAGTACAGGAGATGACCAGAGACTGCGGGGACAGTACAGGAGATGACCAGAGACTGCGGGGACAGTACAGGAGATGACCAGAGACTGCGGGGACAGTACAGGAGATGACCAGAGACTGCGGGGACAGTACAGGAGATGACCAGAGACTGCGGGGACAGTACAGGAGATGACCAGAGACTGCGGGGACAGTACAGGAGATGACCAGAGACTGCGGGGACAGTACAGGAGATGACCAGAGACTGCGGGGACAGTACAGGAGATGACCAGAGACTGCGGGGACAGTACAGGAGATGACCAGAGACTGCGGGGACAGTACAGGAGATGACCAGAGACTGCGGGGACAGTACAGGAGATGACCAGAGACTGCGGGGACAGTACAGGAGATGACCAGAGACTGCGGGGACAGTACAGGAGATGACCAGAGACTGCGGGGACAGTACAGGAGATGACCAGAGACTGCGGGGACAGTACAGGAGATGACCAGAGACTGCGGGGACAGTACAGGAGATGACCAGAGACTGCGGGGACAGTACAGGAGATGACCAGAGACTGCGGACACAGTACAGGAGATGACCAGAGACTGCGGACACAGTACAGGAGATGACCAGAGACTGCGGACACAGTACAGGAGATGACCAGAGACTGCGGACACAGTACAGGAGATGACCAGAGACTGCGGACACAGTACAGGAGATGACCAGAGACTGCGGACACAGTACAGGAGATGACCAGAGACTGCGGACACAGTACAGGAGATGACCAGAGACTGCGGACACAGTACAGGAGATGACCAGAGACTGCGGACACAGTACAGGAGATGACCAGAGACTGCGGACACAGTACAGGAGATGACCAGAGACTGCGGACACAGTACAGGAGATGACCAGAGACTGCGGACACAGTACAGGAGATGACCAGAGACTGCGGACACAGTACAGGAGATGACCAGAGACTGCGGACACAGTACAGGAGATGACCAGAGACTGCGGACACAGTACAGGAGATGACCAGAGACTGCGGACACAGTACAGGAGATGACCAGAGACTGCGGACACAGTACAGGAGATGACCAGAGACTGCGGACACAGTACAGGAGATGACCAGAGACTGCGGACACAGTACAGGAGATGACCAGAGACTGCGGACACAGTACAGGAGATGACCAGAGACTGCGGACACAGTACAGGAGATGACCAGAGACTGCGGACACAGTACAGGAGATGACCAGAGACTGCGGACACAGTACAGGAGATGACCAGAGACTGCGGACACAGTACAGGAGATGACCAGAGACTGCGGACACAGTACAGGAGATGACCAGAGACTGCGGACACAGTACAGGAGATGACCAGAGACTGCGGACACAGTACAGGAGATGACCAGAGACTGCGGACACAGTACAGGAGATGACCAGAGACTGCGGACACAGTACAGGAGATGACCAGAGACTGCGGACACAGTACAGGAGATGACCAGAGACTGCGGACACAGTACAGGAGATGACCAGAGACTGCGGACACAGTACAGGAGATGACCAGAGACTGCTGACACAGTACAGGAGATGACCAGAGACTGCGGACACAGTACAGGAGATGACCAGAGACTGCGGACACAGTACAGGAGATGACCAGAGACTGCGGACACAGTACAGGAGATGACCAGAGACTGCGGACAGTACAGGAGATGACCAGAGACTGCGGACACAGTACAGGAGATGACCAGAGACTGCGGACAGTACAGGAGATGACCAGAGACTGCGGACACAGTACAGGAGATGACCAGAGACTGCGGACAGTACAGGAGATGACCAGAGACTGCGGACAGTACAGGAGATGACCAGAGACTGCGGACAGTACAGGAGATGACCAGAGACTGCGGACAGTACAGGAGATGACCAGAGACTGCGGACAGTACAGGAGATGACTGCTGACCTTTGGGGAGGGGGGGGGGGGGAGCGGGTACCTGAATTTGACAGGTACCCGCTCTTACTTCCGCGGAGTTGTTCTTTGATCTTACCTGTTCCTCTATCCAGCGGCGCGCTGTCTTCCCGGCTTCTGTAGTGTGGGCGCTCAGCTTGAAAGCCGGGTGCCCAGTGCGCATGAGCGAGAAGCGCTGCGCTTTGCGATTGGTCCGGCGGCTTCTGGGACCTGTCATGTGTCCTAGGTGCCACCTTACCATTCACAAAGAGCACCGCTTCTTGCGCATGCGCACCCGGCTGTGAAGCTGAGCGCCCACACTACAGAAGCCGGGAAGACAGCGCACTTGCTGGATAGAGGAACAGGTAAGGTCCCGCTGCAGAGCTGAGCGGCCGGCCCGGTATTCTGACACGGCGGCGGTGGAAATACCGGACCGACCGCTCCATATTCGCTCCATAAGACGCACTGACATTTTCCCCCCTTTTTGGGGGGAAAAAAGTGCGTCTTATGGAGCGAAAAATACGGTATATTACATATACACACACACACACTGTATGTTAACCACGTGCTGACTGCCCACAGCACTTTTAATGCGGGCGGGTGGCGTGTACTGGCAATGTCATTTTGCCTATACTGACACTGGGGAGCATAGTCCTCCCCCTCCCCTTCCCATTCATAACAACGCTGTTAGGAATGAATTTCATTCATAACAGCTTTGCTGCTGGTACTAGTGAGCTGTGATTACCCCACAGCTATCACATGGTACCTGGACCAATCACAGCACCCTGTGCCATGCGATTAGCTGTAGCCAATCACAGATCACTAGTATTCTGAACTGTCATGAATGTAACCAATTCATGACCAACAATCAAAGTGCATTAAAAAAAAAAAAAATCCCTGATCACCCCCCAAGAGTAGTACAATGTAACTAACTACTCAGATGAAAGTCTTAAAAAATTAATTAAAACAAAATTAAAAAAAAAAAATTTAAATTCTGAATAAAAAATTATATTATTTCTTTATTTTTAACATTCTGTGACCAGTCAGTGTCCCTCATCACCGCCACACCAGTGATCTCAAGATGCGATACTGCACTGAAGAACATTTTAAATTTCTTCATTTTCCAAAAATCTGTGACAAAACTTGCTATGCCTGTTACTAAATACGTCAGACTGTCTACTTTCCAAAAAAGGGGTCATTTGGGGGATATTTGTACTGTCCTGACATTTTAAGGGTCTCAAGAATTGAGATCGCCCGTCAGTACATCAAGACTGATCAATTTTCAAATATATATATATATATATATATATCATAGTTTGTGGACGATATAACTCTCCTACAAACTAAATAATAAACAGTGATTGGGATTTTTTTTTTTTTTTTTACCAAAGTCATGTAGCAGAATACATTTTGGCCTGAATTTATAATTATTACTACATTGGATATGTTTTCTTTTAAAAATTTTCAGTCTTTTTTCACTTATATAATAAAAAAAAAAAAAAAACTCAGTGGTGATCAAATACTGCCAAAAGAAAGCACTATTTGTGCAAAACATTATAGAAATTTCCTTTGTATACAGCGTTGCACGCCCGCGCAATTGCCTGTTAAAGTATTGCAGTGCAGAATAGCAAAAAAAAACAAAAAACCACCTGGTCATGAATGGGGTAAAATGTTCGGCTGCTGGAGTGGTCAAAGAAAATAAACAAATCAGTGGATCGCGGTGCAATGTTAGGCCATACATACATTCGTTTGAAAATCAGACCCAAGAATAAAATCGGCCGATTTTCGTTTTGTTAGTGGAACAATGGCACCGGCCGATTTTCGTGGTTCCGCCTCATTTCGTTTATTGGTCATGCTGGAAAATGTGTGAAAAACGACCGATTTTCTAAATCATTGGTGGCACCATCGGATTACAAAACGATTGTCGCTCGAAAAATCGTTCGGAATTCGACCCACGTTTGGCCTGCTTAATGTTACTGCTGTACATAAGGAGCTACAGACTTCAAGGCCTCGATCGTATGGGTGTACCTATGCCTACACCTGTGGTGAAGGGCCATCTTTTGCCCACATAGTATGCACAAGTGTTCCATGCATCCAAGTGCATTCCCATTCATGTCCATTGGGATGAAGCAGCTGCTGGTCCCAATGTGTGCATTCGGGAACACGTACATGCATCTGGTATTGAGACCCCAACCCTGAGCTCACTGAGCTCCAGCATAGAACCTACAGTCCTTCTTCTTGTTCAGCTCTTCCCGGAACGTCTGGATGTGCATAGCCAGATCTTCACCCTGCTTCTCATTGTCCTTCAGCTTGGCCACCTCCCGCAGGATGTCCTCCTGCTTCTCCTCGATGCGCTTGTTCTGCCGATCCACATCTACGTACAGGAATAAGAACACATTTCATCTCACAGCAGGATTTCCATCATTAAAGTGACTGTAAAGCTTTTATTTTTTATTTTTTTTTTAATTAACCGCTTCAAGTCCAGACACTTCCACCCCCTTCCTGTCCAGGCCAATTTTTAGCTTTCAGCGCTGTCACACTTTGAATGACAATTGCGCGGTCATGCAACACTGTACCCATATGAATTTTTTAGCATTTTTTTTTGAGACAGATAAAACTTTTAGTGGTATTTATTCACCGCTGGGATTTTTATTTTTTTTTGCTATATAAAATGAAAAAGTCCAAAAATTTTTTTAAAAAAGTGTTTTTCTTATAAAATTTTGCAAATAAATAAATCTTCATAAATCTTGGCCAAAATTTATTCAGCTATCTTTTTAGTAAAAAAAAAAAAAAATAACCCAAATTAGTTTATAACCAAAAATTATAATTTTTCAAACAATTTTTTTACATTTTTATTATGTTTTTTTTTTTTTTTACATACTGTCACTCTAGCAGTGCGGTGTCACCATAGTGACACTGTACTACTTGGGGGGGGTGAAAATGAAGATTTTTTTTTTTTTTTACATCGATTGCTTTTACACCCATAAAGGCTGTAAAAGAAATAATTTCTCCTTCTCTCTGGCTGCATTCTTGAGAAATACTGTGTGAACTGTGATTGGTCACAGCTTGTCACATGGTACAAAGCTGTTGTAAATAGCCCTGTACCATGTGATCTCCTTGATTATTCACAGATTTCACATGTAGTAAGCAATGATGTCAGCAAGTGACATCTTGCTTATTACTATTAATTGATCACCAATTGGCTAATCAGTGATCACATGATCAGGACCTCACACAGAGATCCCGTACAGCGATCGCTGTTCCGCTGTGTCCTCCTGACACAGTGGGCACAGGATCTCAGTGCCACGCGCTCCCAGGGAGCGCACACAGGCTAAAATGGCGGGTACAGTTTATGAACAGCAACCTGCCCCTGCACTGCTCCCATCCGGCCATTTATATACATGGGCCGGATAGGAAGTGGTTAAAATAAAAATATGGTATACTTACCTGCTCTGTGTGATGGGTGGTTACTTTCTGGAGTCCCCCGCCATCTCTCTCCACCTATTCAGCAAGCTGTATGCTAAGGAACAACCTCCATGCAGGCATGCTCCCAAGCTGGGCTGTTTGCATCCATAGACACATACAGTGTGAATCGTCCCCCCCTCCCCCGCTCCAGTTCTGGGTTCAGTCAGCACACCTCCCAATGATGTGCTGCTAGGCCCGCCCTCTCCTCTTTTAGTGAATGATAGCCTTTGCCTCCTGGGATGTGTGATGTGCATATCCCAGGAGGCATAGGGAGCCTAGACGAATGACATACAAGGACATTTAAAAAAAAAAAAAAAAAAAAAAAGAAGACCAAAAAGGAGGGGAGCAGGGATCATGCAATGGAGGGTGAAAATTCACTTTAACCACTTCAATACCGGGCACTTTTACCCCCTACCTGCCCAGGCCAATTTTCAGCTTTCAGAAATGACCATATTCTGCCACTCTTCCTACTAGAAGCCCGACAAAGTCCATTGGCTCACCTTTTCTGAGCTCCAGAGCCTTCTCAATCATCAGCTCGCCTTCTCTGTATTTTCTAGCCCAAACGTCTGCAAAGTAAAGAGAAAGAATGATAATTAAATGGTATGTTACCCGAACTCTGCATATTTCTGATGTGTTATCATGTACTTGTATTAACCCCTCCCACCCAGCCCCAGCATCTCTATGATCTGTATGCCCGACCCGGGAGGAGATTGAGTTGGAGAATCGGCCAATCACCACTGTGATTGGCAGTCACATGATTAGGAGCTGGTCCTGCTGACTCCTGATCATTAGTACAGACTGGGAGCGGTCTTTGATAGCTTGGACAATGGGCACAACATGGACATATTATTATACAGGATTTATATAGCGCCAACGGTTTGCTCAGCGCTGTACATTATAGTGGGAGTCAGTACACGAGACAGTACAGTAACAATGCGATACATGAGGGTTCGAGGGCCCTGCTCCTTGGAGCTTACAATCTAGGAGGGAGGGGATAGTGGTACAGGAGGAAGTGGCTGTGGGGGTGGAGGAGATCGGCTGTTAAGTGAGTAAGGGGTAGGCTTCTCTGAAGAGATGGGTTTTCAGGGTGCGCCTAAAGGTGAGGAGGGAAGGTGACAGTCTGATGGATTGGGGTAGTGAGTTCCAGAGGATGGGGGAAGCCCTGGAGAAGTCCTGGAGATGGGCATGGGAGGAGGAGACCAGGGAACTAGAGAGAAGGAGGTCTTGTGAGGAGCGGAGAGTACGTTTTGGGTGGTAGATGGATATCAGGTTGGTGATGTAGTTTGGGGCAGCGTTATGAATGGCTTTGTACATCAATGTTAATATTTTGAATTTTATGCGTTGGGCAATCGGAAGCCAGTGGAGGGATTGGCAGAGGGGGGTGGCGGATACGGAGCGGTTGGTAAGGTAGATGAGTCTGGCCGCAGAATTCAGGATAGACTGAAGCGGGGATAGCCTGTGTTGGGGTAGGCTGGCGAGGAGGGAGTTGCAGTAGTCAAGTCATGATATAATGAGGGAGTGAATGAGCTGCTTTTTAGTTTCAGGAGTTAGGAACGGGCATATTTTGGTGATGTTGCAGAGGTGGAGTCTGCATGAATTTGTCAGCGAATGGATCTGGGGCTGGAAAGATAGATTGGAGTCTAGAATGACACCTAGTACTCTGGCTTGCAGGGTGGGGCTGATGGTGGCGTTGTTGGTCGTGATGGAGAGGTCGGGGGTGGGGGGGAACTAGGAGCTCGGTTTTGGCAAGGTTTAATTTGAGGAAGTGGAGTGACATCCAATCCGACACGTCGATCAGTAGGCAGGTGATTCGGGCGGAGACTGAAGGGGTGAGGTGGGGGGTAGAGAGATAAATTTGAGTGTCATCAGCATAGAGATGGTAGTTGAAGCCCTGGGAGCGTATCAGTTGGCCAAGGGAGAAGGTGTAGATGGAGAAGAGAAGGGGCCCGAGGACAGAACCTTGAGGGACCCCAACAGAGAGGGGGGGTGAGGGGAAGGTGGCAGCGTTACAGGTAACACTGAAAGAGCGTTGTGATAGATAGGAAGAGAGCCAGGAGAGAGCAGAGTCTCTGAGGCCAAAAGAGTGTAGTTTTTTGAGGAGGAGGGGGTGATCGATTGTGTCAAAAGCAGTGTAGAGGTCGAGGAGTAGGAGCACTGAGTAGTGGCCATTGGCTTTGGCGGTTAGCAGGTCATTAGTGATTTTGAGTAGGGCGGTTTCGGTGGAGTGTAGGGGACGGAAGCCAGATTGTAGGGGGTCAAGGAGGTTGTTGTCGGTGAGGTGGGAGCTTAGGCGATTATAGGCTAAGCGCTCAAAGAGTTTGGATGAGAATGGCAGCAGGGAGATGGGTCTAAGGTTTTTTAGGTCGGTGGGATCCAGGGAGGGTTTTTTAAGTATGTGCGGCATGTGGGTTTTAAAGCCCACCCTCATAGTGGCCGTACATATGCATTACGTGAGTAGCAAGAGGTTAAAAGGGATTTTAATAATACAAGCATTCTCTTTTGCTTTGCTTCCATGTGAAAAACCTGGTGATCTTGCCGGTCCCCCTGCTTTCCTAATTCAAACTGACCACACCAGGCCTTTGAAGCACATCCATCCCAGTGTGGTCAGTTTGCTTCTTTGCATTTTACGCCCAGTCCGCCTGTACGCCAATGTTCAGACTTCTGCTGACACCCCCCCCCCTCCACATCTCCTCACTGGAAGATCAGTGTGCTGCCGTTTCTCTTCCTACTGCTGACACTTCAACACTCACCCCCGCCCAGCTCATCACCGTGTATTTTTTGTCTCTGAATTTTCCACTGGGCTATGTCTGTGCTCTTTTCAAGCTGCTGCAGCCATATATTCTATTCAAATATGCATTCCTAACTTTAAAAAGTTCCTTTTCCTCTCAGCCTCACCAAAATCTGCAAATTCCCTTTTTTGTCTCTACGATCTGACTTCCTGAGGGGGTGAGGAGTAAAAGGAGAGGATTGGGAGCTCACGGAGCATGTAACAAGGAGGCAGAAAAACATAGTAAGGAACAATTTCATGACAAAATGGATATTGTTTAGTGTCACTTTAACACGGATGTTAATTCGCACTAGCGCGTTTTGGGTGGTACAAAACTTTCCCTGCCTTCTTTACGGCTTAAAAACAGTAAATTACCAAAATTCATTATTTAGAAGATGATACATAGAAAGTGCCCAGGAGAAAAACAGTGGTAGGTGCTGCACACTTTCCAAGCATCATCTTCTAAATCAGGGGGCTTCAAACTTTTCAGAAGAAACGTCACATCGTAAATTTTTTACATATTCAGGGGTCAAAGATAAAGTCATTTATATAAATAAATGTGTCCTCCCCGTCAGATTCCCCCCTGCGTCAGGGCCCCCCCGTCAGATTCCCCCCTGCGTCAGGGCCCCCCCGTCAGATTCCCCCCTGCGTCAGGGCCCCCCCGTCAGATTCCCCCCTGCGTCAGGGCCCCCCCGTCAGATTCCCCCCTGCGTCAGGGCCCCCCCGTCAGATTCCCCCCTGCGTCAGGGCCCCCCCGTCAGATTCCCCCCTGCGTCAGGGCCCCCCCGTCAGATTCCCCCCTGCGTCAGGGCCCCCCGTCAGATTCCCCCCTGCGTCAGGGCCCCCCGTCAGATTCCAACCTGCGTCAGGGCCCCCCGTCAGATTCCAACCTGCGTCAGGGCCCCCCGTCAGATTCCAACCTGCGTCAGGGCCCCCCGTCAGATATCCCCTGCGTCAGGGCCCCCCATCAGATATCCCCTGCGTCAGGGCCCCCCATCAGATATCCCCTGCGTCAGGGCCCCCCATCAGATATCCCCTGCGTCAGGGCCCCCCATCAGATATCCCCTGCGTCAGGGCCCCCCATCAGATATCCCCTGCGTCAGGGCCCCCCATCAGATATCCCCTGCGTCAGGGCCCCCCATCAGATATCCCCTGCGTCAGGGCCCCCCATCAGATATCCCCTGCGTCAGGGCCCCCCCATCAGATATCCCCTGCGTCAGGGCCCCCCCATCAGATATCCCCTGCGTCAGGGCCCCCATCAGATATCCCCTGCGTCAGGGCCCCCATCAGATATCCCCTGCGTCAGGGCCCCCATTAGATATCCCCTGCGTCAGGGCCCCCATCAGATATCCCCTGCGTCAGGGCCCCCATCAGATATCCCCTGCGTCAGGGCCCCCATCAGATATCCCCTGCGTCAGGGCCCCCATCAGATATCCCCTGCGTCAGGGCCCCCATCAGATATCCCCTGCGTCAGGGCCCCCATCAGATATCCCCTGCGTCAGGGCCCCCATCAGATATCCCCTGCGTCAGGGCCCCCATCAGATATCCCCTGCGTCAGGGCCCCCATCAGATATCCCCTGCGTCAGGGCCCCCATCAGATTCCCCCTGCGTCAGGGACCCCATCAGATTCCCCCTACGTCAGGGCCCCAATCAGTCCACCCAACATCAGGGTCTCCATCAGGGTTGACTACAATGTGTTTCGAGGGGCAGCTCCTCTTCCTCAGAGCCAAAAGATTAATGACTTTTGGCTCTGAGGAAGAGGGGCTGCCCCTCGAAATGCATTAGCCATATTGGACGCTGAAGGGTCTTCCCGTGCTGTTGACACTATGGAGGGGAGTTACTAAAACTGGAGCACTCAGAATCTGATGCAGCTGCGGTAACCAATCAGCTTCTAGCTTCAGCTTGTTCAATTAAGCTTTGAAAATAAAACCTGGAAGCGGATTAGTTTCTATGCAGAGCTGCACCAGATTTTGCACCCTGCAGGTTTAGTAAATCAACCCCCCGTGTGTTTGTGAGTTTATTACTTGCTTTTATTAATAAAGTGTATACGAAGGTAATGCTCTAGGCTGGTGCGCCCTCTATAATGATGACAACCCAGCCGGGGAACCTCCACTGGAGACTGCAGGGGGGGCGAGGTCAGACAGTAGAAGAGGAGACCATAGGCAGCCTCTGCTCACCTGAATCCTCAATCTGTGCAAATCTTGTAGAATGCCAGATACAGCCCAAGGGGCCACAGTTTGGAGACCCCTGTTCTAATTAATTCATTTTCCTGCCAGCTGCTTTGTATAGTTTTGAATGAACGTTGCCATGAGCAGTTTGGGTTCATTTTTTTGATCTTGCACTTTTCAGACAAGGAATAGAAGAGATCTGATCACTGATCAGAGCCATTCACATACAGCATCTCCCAGAAGTGAGCCCACCCCTCACATTTGTGTAAATATTTGATTCTATATTTTCATGTGACAACACTGAAGAAATGACACTTTGCTACAATGTGACGTAGTCAGTGTACAGCTTGTATAACAGTACACATTTGTTAGTGGTGCATTGAAATGAAAATTCTCCTGCCAAACCCTCACTGGCTGTCACTATATGTCAGTGCCGATTTTTAAATGCAATTTCCAGCTTTTTTTTTTTTTCTAGCTCGCAGAATTAGCTGTCACTTTCCCCAGAGCTAAAGGAAACTGTTTCTTTTATCTCAGGAAAGAAACTAAAGGGAAACATTGTTTCTTTTAACTCAAAACAAACTAAAAGGAAACATTGTTTATTTAATTCGCGGAAAGAAACTAGAAGGAAACTTTGTTTCTTTTAGCTGGGGGAAGGCGACAGCTGATTCTCTGAGCTATAGTGAAGAAAAAAAAAAAAAGCTGGTAATTATATTTTAAAACTGGCACTGACATATAGTGACATCCAGTCACTGTATACGCTCTGCTCCTCTCCTGCCTTTCTCCGCCGTCCACCCCCCCTCACAACTGCAGTACACACAGTCTCCTGTATCAGCTAAATTTTTCCTATCGGCAAAATGTTTCGGTGCATCCCTAAATTTGCTCTCCCCTCAAAATAACTCAACACACCGCCATTAATGTCTAAACCGCTGGCAACAAATGTGAGTCCACCCCTAAGTGACAAGGTCCAAATTGGGCCCAAAGTGTCAATATTTTGTGTGTCCGCCATTATTTTCCAGCTCTGCCTTAACCCTCTTGGGCATGGAGGTCACCAGAGCTTCACAGGTTGCCACTGCAGTCCTCTTCCACTCCTCCATCACGGAGCTGGTGGATGCTAGAGACCTTGCGCTCCTCCACCTTCCATTTGAGGATGCCCCACAGATGCTCAATAGGGTTTAGGTCTGGAGACATGCTTGGCCAGTCCATCACCTTCACCCTCAGCTTCTTTAGCAAGGCAGTGGTCGTCTTGGAGGTGTGTTTGGGGTCATTATGTTGGAATACTGTCTTGCGGCCCAGTCTCCGAAGGGAGGGGATCATGCTCTGCTTCAGTATGGCACAGTACATGTTGTCATTCATGGTTCCCTCAATGAACTGTAGCCCCCCCAGTGGTGGCAGCACTCATGCAGCCCCAGACCATGACATCCCCACCACCATGCTTCACTGTAGGCAAGACACACTTGTCTTTGTACTCCTCACCTGGCTGCCGCCACACACGCTTGACACCATCTGGACCAAATCAGTTGATCTTGTTGTCATCAAACCACAGGACATGGTTCCAGTAATCCATGTCCTTAGTCTGCTTGTCTTCAGCAAACTGTTTGTGGCTTTCTTGTGCATCATCTTTAGAAGAGGCTTCCTTCTGGGACAACAGCCATGCAGACCAATTTGATGCAGTGTGTGGCGTATGGTCTGAGCACTGACAGGCTGACCCCCACCCCACCCCTTCACCCTCTGCAGCAATGCTGGCAGCACTCATACGTCTATTTCCCAAAGACAACCTCTGGATATGACGCTGAGCACGTGCACTCAACTTCTTTGGTTGACCATGGCAAGGCCTGTCCTGAGTGGAACCTGTCCTGTTAAACCGCTGTATGGTCTTGGCCACCATGCTGCAGCTCAGTTTCAGGGTCTTGGCAATCTTCTTATAGCCTAGGCCATCTTTATGTGGAGCAGCAATTCTTTTTTTCAGATCCTCAGAGTTCTTTGCCATGAGGTGCCATGTTGAACTTCCAGTGACCAGTATGAGAGACCTTGTAACAAACGAGTCACATGACACCGTGGAGGGAAAATGGCTAATTGGGCCCAATTTGGACCTTGTCACTTAGGGGTGGACTCACTTTTGTTGCCAGCGGTTTAGACATTAATGGCGGTGTGTGAGGGGACAGCAAATTTACATGTTATACAAGCTGTACACTGACTACGTCACATTGTAGCAAAGTGTAATTTCTTCAGTGTTGTCACATGAAAAGAGAGAATCAAATATTGACAGAAATGTGAGGGATGGACTTACTTCTGGGAGATACTGTAATAAGCTTCCTATTCTGATCCTGTGTGTGTACAGCTCATGTGAATGAATCCACCGATCCCATCAGCACTGGGCCATGTCCAACATCTTGCTGGGTAGGCAGAGCGATCCCTTCACAATCCACATTTATTGTTTCACTCCACTTAGCTGGATAGGTCACCACAGGGAAAGACCTGGGTGGATGGACGGCCGTTGGAGAGGGGGTGGGAGCGGACGGATCACCTGAGAGCTCCTTCAGAGACTCCTTGTACACATCCCTCTCCTCCTGGATGGATTTCTCCTCGTTGCTCTGACTGACGAAGCGGCTCCGGAATTCCTGCATACAGGAGAATAAAGCCTGCTCGTCGTCCATCTTGGCAGCCATGGTGAACCTGAAAAGGAGAGACAATGAGGTGTGTGAGAGTGAGGCCGTCCGACCCCGCCAAGGGGAACAGTACAGAGCTAACACAGAGGAGGAAACTGAACCTGCACATGTAATGGGGGAAAATGGCCGCCACCCCCCCCCCCCCCCCCCAAGACAGAGATAACCGCTCCCCAAACACATCATACCGAGATCAATAATACACTAGACTGGACAGGTTATCTACCACACTGGATCCTGTAGGATAAGCTGGAACTCCACCATGGAACCGTACAGAACACTTTATTGCTAAACAGGTAAAACGTCACATGTGCTGTCCACTTACATGTTTCTGCCTGAAAACAGCCTTAATCATGGCTATCACCAGCTATGATTAAGGCCCTTCGCAGGAAGAAACACGTAAGCAGGCTGCACTTGTGATGTACTACTCTGTTCTGCAGTAAAAGTGATTGGTGCAGTTCCATGGTGGAGGGCCGGCTCAATCTACAAGATATACAGTGTCGGGCTTATAGGAATTCCAACCAAAGCACCAATCCTCCCCACACATCCAATACACACCGGGGTAGAGTGTGGGGAGTTACATTTGTTATATACCACACTGTACCCCCTCCCCCACTTCCTAGTGACGCCAGAACTTCTCCACGGGGGGCCCAGAGGAAGATACCATTCTAATACCTCACCACCAGTCTGTCCTATTACCCCTCCATTCCGTAATACTGACCCCACCCCCAGTCTGTCCTATTACCCCTCCATTTCCTAATACTGACCCCCACCCCAGACTGTCCTATTACCCCTCCATTCCTTAATACTAACCCCACCACCCCAGACTGTCCTATTACCCCTCCCTTCCCTAATACTGACCCCACCCCCAGTCTGTCCTATTACCCCTCCATTCCCTAATACTGACCCCCACCCCCAGTCTTTCCTATTACCCCTCCATTCCTTAATACTAACCCCACCACCCCAGACTGTCCTATTACCCCTCCATTCCCTAATGCTGACCCCCTTCCCCAGACTGTCCTATTACCCCTCCCTTCCTTAATACTAACCCCACCCTCAAAGTCTGTCCTATTGCCCCTCCATTCCCTAATACTTCCCCCCTCCCCCAGACTGTCCTATTACTCCTCCATTACCGAATACTGACCCCACCCCCCCAGTCTGTCCGATTACCCCTCCATTCTCTAATACTGACCCCACCCCCCCAGTCTGTCCGATTACCCCTCCATTCTCTAATACTGACCCCACCCCCCCAGTCTGTCCTATTACCCCTCTATTGCCTAATACTGACCCCAACCCCAGTCTGTCCGATTACCTCTCCGCTCCCTAATACTGACCCCACCCCCAATGTGTCCTATTACCCCTCATTCTCTAATACTGACCCCACCCCCAGTCTGTCTTATCACCCCTCCATTCCCTAATACTTACCCCACCCCCAGTCTGTCCTATTACCCCTCCATTCCCTAATACTGACCCCACCCCCAGTCTGTCCTATTACCCCTCCATTCCCTAATACTGACCCCACCCCCAGTCTGTCCTATTACCCCTCTCTTCCCTAATACTGACCCCACCCCCAGTCTGTCCTATTACCCCTCCATTTCCTAATACTGACCCCCACCCCAGTCTGTCCTATTACCCCTCCATTCCCTAATACTAACCCCACCACCCCAGACTGTCCTATTACCCCTCCATTCCCTAATGCTGACCCCCTCCCCCAGTCTGTCCGATTACCCCTCCATTCCCTAATGCTGACCCCCTCCCCCAGTCTGTCCGATTACCCCTCCATTCCCTAATACTGACCCCACCCCCAGTCTGTCCTATTACCCCTCCATTCCCTAATACTGACCCCACCCCCAGTCTGTCCTATTACCCCTCTCTTCCCTAATACTGACCCCACCCCCAGTCTGTCCTATTACCCCTCCATTTCCTAATACTGACCCCCACCCCAGTCTGTCCTATTACCCCTCCATTCCCTAATACTAACCCCACCACCCCAGACTGTCCTATTACCCCTCCATTCCCTAATGCTGACCCCCTCCCCCAGACTGTCCTATTACACCTCCCTTCCTTAATACTAACCCCACCCCCAAAGTCTGTCCTATTGCCCCTCTATTCCCTAATACTGCCCCCTCCCCCAGACTGTCCTATTACCCCTCCATTCCCTAATGCTGACCCCACCCTCAGACTGTCCTATTACTCCTCCATTACCGAATACTGACCCCACCCCCAGTCTGTCCGATTACCCCTCCATTCTCTAATACTGACCCCACCCCCCCAGTCTGTCCTATTACCCCTCTGTTGCCTAATACTGACCCCAACCCCAGTCTGTCCGATTACCTCTCCGCTCCCTAATACTGACCCCACCCCCAGTGTGTCCTATTACCCCTCAGTCTCTAATACTGACCCCACCCCCAGTCTGTCTTATCACCCCTCCATTCCCTAATACTGACCCCACCCCAAGTCTGTCCTATTACCCCTCCATTCCCTAATACTGACCCCACCCCCAGTCTGTCCTATTACCCCTCCATTCCCTAATACTGACCCCACCCCCAGTCTGTCCTATTACCCCTCCATTCCCTAATACTGACCCCCACCCCAGTCTGTCCTATTACCCCTCCATTCCCTAATACTGACCCCACCCCCAGTCTGTCCTATTACCCCTCCATTCCCTAATACTGACCCTCACCCCAGACTGTCCTATTACCCCTCCATTCCCTAATGCTGACCCCACCCTCAGACTGTCCTATTACTCCTCCATTACCGAATACTGACCCCACCCCCCCAGTCTGTCCGATTACCCCTCCATTCTCTAATACTGACCCCACCCCCCCAGTCTGTCCTATTACCCCTTCCTTCCCTAATACTGACCCCCCCCCCCCCCATTCTGCCCTATTACCCCTCCGTTCCCTAATACTGACCCCACCCCCCCAGTCTGTCCTATTACCCCTCATTCTCTAATACTGACCCCACCCCCAGTCTGTCCTATCACCCCTCCGTTCCCTAATACTGATCCCACCCCCCCAGTCTGTCCTATCACCCCTCCATTCCCTAATACTAACCCCACCCCCAGGCTGTCCTATTACCCCTCCATTCCCTAATACTGACCCCCTCCCCCAGTCTGTCCTATTACCCCTCCATTCCCTAATACTGACCCCCTCCCCCAGTCTGTCCTACTACCACTCCATTCCCTAATACTGACCCCCACCCCCAGTCTGTCCTATTACCCCTCCATTCCCTAATACTTACCCCACCCCCCACCCCCAGTCTGTCCTACTACCACTCCATTCCCTAATACTGACCGCCACCCCCAGTCTGTCCTATTACCCCTCCATTCCCTAATACTGATCCACCCCCCCCCCCCCCCAGTCTGTCCTATTACCCCTCCATTCCCCAATACAGATCCCACCCCCCCCCCCCAGTCTCTCCTATTACCCCTCCATTCCCTAATACTGACCCCCACCCCTAGTCTGTCCTATTACCCCTCCATTCCCTAATACTGACCCCACCCCTAGTCTGTCCTATTACCCCTCCATTCCCTAATTCTGACCCCACCCCCAGTCTGTCCTATTACCCCTCCATTCCCTAATACTGACCCCCACCCCAGTCTGTCCTATTACCCCTCCATTCCCTAATACTGACCCCACCCCCAGTCTGTCCTATTACCCCTCCATTCCCTAATACTAACCCCCACCCCAGACTGTCCTATTACCCCTCCATTCCCTAATGCTGACCCCACCCCCCCAGTCTGTCCGATTACCCCTCCATTACCGAATACTGACCCCACCCCCCCAGTCTGTCCGATTACCCCTCCATTCTCTAATACTGACCCCACCCCCCCAGTCTGTCCTATTACCCCTTCCTTCCCTAATACTGACCCCCCCCCCCCATTCTGCTCTATCACCCCTCCGTTCCCTAATACTGATCCCACCCCCCCAGTCTGTCCTATCACCTCTCCATTTCCTAATACTAACCCCACCCCCAGGCTGTCCTATTACCCCTCCATTCCCTAATACTGACCCCCTCCCCCAGTCTGTCCTATTACCCCTCCATTCCCTAATACTTACCCCACCCCCCACCCCCAGTCTGTCCTACTACCACTCCATTCCCTAATACTGACCCCCACCCCCAGTCTGTCCTATTACCCCTCCATTCCCTAATACTGATCCCACCCCCCCCCCCCAGTCTGTCCTATTACCCCTCCATTCCCCAATACTGATCCCACCCCCCCCCCCCCCCAGTCTCTCCTATTACCCCTCCATTCCCTAATACTGACCCCCACCCCTAGTCTGTCCTATTACCCCTCCATTCCCTAATACTGACCCCCACCCCTAGTCTGTCCTGTTACCCCTCCATTCCCTAATACTGATCCCACCCCCCCCCCCCAGACTGTCCTATTACCCCTCCATTCCCTAATACTGACCCCCACCCCTAGTCTGTCCTATTACCCCTCCATTCCGTAATACTGACCCCCCCAGTCTGTCCTAATACCCCTCCATTCCCTAATACTGACCCCCCCAGTCTGTCCTATTACCCCTCCATTCCCTATTATAACCCTCCACCACCACTAGTCTATACTATTACCCCTCCATTCCCTAATGATGCCCCTCTATCCCCTCCTCCAGTCTGTCCTATTATACTATTTCCTAATAATCCCCCCCCCCCATCCTATGACTCCATTTCCTCTTACAGTGGTTGTAAACTTCAGACATGAAATATAAACAAAGCATATCCCTCTAGAGCAGGGGTGGGCAAACTTTTTAACTTGAGGGCCGCAATGGGTTCATATATTGGACCCGGGGGCCGGACCAAGAGTAGATGAATGATGTGTATGTGTCATCCATAGTAAGTATAGTAATATTCCCCCATAGTAAGCATAGTAATTAATCCCCCATATAGTAATTCATCCCCCCTATAGTAATTCATCCCCCCTATAGTAATTCATCCCCCATAGTAATTCATCCCCCCTATAGTAATTCATTCCCCATATAGTAATTCATTCCCCATATTAATTCATCCCCCATATTAAGTCCCCAAGCCCCCCCCTGTGTCAATTCACTTACCTTTGCTCCGCACGTTCCTCTCGCCGTGTTCCTGCGCCGTTCCGGTGTAGCATGAAAATCTGTCTCCTATGAGGATCTGTCCCCCTCGACGTATCTGCGCATGTGCCAGTTTCAGGCATTAGCAGCCGATCGGCGATCTCCGGCACATGCGCAGATACGTCGAGGGGGACAGATCCTCATAGGAGACAGATTTTCATGCTACACCGGTCTTCAGGGCGGACTGTGAGAGGAGCCTAGCTCCGCGGGCCGGATTAAAAGGTCCGCCGGGCCGTAGTTTGCCCATTGCTGCTCTATAGTGTGTGCTTGTCTCAGTCCAGAGCACAACGTGTCATTTCTGTATGCTGCTTCCTTCCTCTGCTATCTGCATGAGTCACTTCTGACAAGTTTTCCTGACACCAAGAGACAAAAGGTGACAGGGGAGGGACCTCCAACTGATTGACAGCCTCGGCTGTGTTTCTGTGTGCTGTGTGGAGGGGGTCCCTTCCCTCCAATCAGCTCTCAGAGCTCTCCTAACTGAGCTCTGCAGTGCATAAGTTCTGCTCTCCAACCCCTTTTTTTTAAGTCTCAGACAAGCTTTATAAATTCTGGACTTTGAACAGCTGTAGAGGAAAGAGAGTGCAGATAAACATGTACAACTCATGTAGGAGGATTTGTTTCATCTCTGTGTATCACCTGAGGCCAGTCACTGCACTGGGTATATATGAGGGTCTACAACCACTGTAATCCCCTCCATTCCCTATTATCCTGCCCCCGCCCACCCTATCAGACCTCGGTCACATGGGAAGGGGGTGGTATTATCGCACAGCGCTGGCGGAGGGTCCTGATTGGCGGTACAGGAAAGACAGGCGCGTCATACATCCCGGAGCACAGCGCCCCCCATACTGGGGTCACTGACTCCCCCCTCCCCCCCCCCCCCAAGTACACACCGCTATGGATGAATAATCCCCCGACAGACCTGTTACCCCTAACAACACCGCCCCCCTCTGCCCTATCACTTCGCTGCCGCCTCCTCCCGGTACCGGCTCCACATCCCTCTCCTCCACTCACCCTTTTCAAACTGCAGCTCGCGGGAGAACAGTGACGTCCCGCAGTCCGTAGCGTCAACCACCGATTCACAGTCACAGCCAGAGCCTATAGCCGAGGCTGGGCGGGCGGTCTAGCGCCGCCATCTTTGTTAAGGGCAAATGCCAGTTTTGTTTTGTTTTGTTCCTTTACATTGTTAACGGCTGAGAGCATTTTTTATGCTAAATGAGCTGCCGATAGCAGAGGTTACATTCTCTTGCTGTTGCTTTTATCATGTTTCTCCTCTGGGCTTCTTCATACTATCCAACACTTCCCACCCCGGCTACGCTGCCCCATTCCTGCCAGGACCCGTGTACCCCTACATTCACCGGAGGCGTACCGGTGTACCCCTACATTCACCGGAGGCGTACCCGTGTACCCCTACATTCACCGATGCCGTACCCATGTACCCCTACATTCACCGGAGTTGTACCCGTGTACCCCTACATTCACCGGCGGCGTACCCATGTACCCCTACATTCACCGATGCCGTACCTGTGTACCCATACATTCACCGGAGGTGTACCCGTGTACCCCTACATTCACCAGTGCCGTACCTGTGTACCCCTACATTCACGGGGGGCGTACTTTGGTGGTGCTGAGACTTTGGGATTGCTGCGACCAATCAAAATTTCTTTGTACGTTGCACAGAGTTGCGGACAATTGTCAGGGGACACAGCACCCCAAGCGTCAGCGACCCCTCCACTATCTGCAGTATGAATCGCTGACGCCTGCATTACACACTCCTGACCCCTGCACTCCATACATTACACACTCCTGACCCCTGCACTCCATACATTACACACTCCTGACCCCTGCACTCTGCAATATGAATCCCTGACCCCTGCACTCTCTGCAATATGAATCCCTAACCCCTGCACTCCTACATTACACACTCCTGACCCCTGCACTCCATACATTACACACTCCTGACCCCTGCACTCTTCAATATGAATCCCTGACCCCTGCACTCTCTGCAATATGAATCCCTAACCCCTGCACTCCTACATTACACACTCCTGACCCCTGCACTCTCTGAAATATGAATCCCTGACCGCTGCACTCCCTTCATCACACACTCCTGCCCCCTGCACTCTCTGCAATATGAATCCCTGACCCCTGCACTCCCTACATTACACACTCCTGACCCCTGCACTCTGCAATATGAATCCCTGACCCTTGCACTCCCTGCATTACACACTCCTGACCCCTGCACTCTCTGAAATATGAACCCCTGATCCTTGCACTCCCTGCAGTATGAACCTCTGACCCCAGCACTTTCTGCAATATGAACCCCTGCATTACACACTCCTGACCTCTGCATTACATACTCCCAACCCCTGTACTCTCTGTGATATGAACCCCCTGCACTTTCTGCATTACTCATTCCTGTCTCCTGCACTCTCTGCATTACACACTCGAGCCCTGCACTCTCTGCATGTCACATTCCTGACATGCATCCCCGAACTCCTGACCCCTGCAATCTCTGTATTACACACTCCTGACCCCTTGCACTCACTGTGACATGCACCCCTAAACTCTCTTGAAAATGCTTGCCTGATGCTCACAATCTGTGTTATGCACTGAGCCCTGCACTCTTTGCAGTATGAACCCCTGAACTCTCTGGAATATGCATTCCTGACTCTTGCACTCTCTGCAATATAAACCCCTGAACTCTCTGCATTAACATTCCTGACCTCTGCACTCTCTGCAGTATGAACCCCTGCACTCTCTGCAGTATGAACCCCTGCACTCTCTGCAGTATGAACCCCTGCACTCTCTGCATTACACATTCCTGGCCCCTGCCCTCTCTGCAATATGAACCCCTGCACTCTCTGCATTACACATTCCTGGCCCCTGCCCTCTCTGCAATATGAACCCCTGCACTCTCTGCATTACACATTCCTGCCCCCTGCACTCTCTGCATTACACATTCCTGGCCCCTGCACTCTCTGCATTACACATTCCTGCCCCCTGCACTCTCTGCATTACACATTCCTGGCCCCTGCACTCTCTGCAATATAAACCCCTGCACTCTCTGCATTACACATTCCTGACCCCTGCACTCTCTGCATTACACATTCCTGGCCCCTGCACTCTCTGCATTACACATTCCTGACCCCTGCACTCTCTGCATTACACATTCCTGGCCCCTGCACTCTCTGCATTACACATTCCTGACCCCTGCACTCTCTGCATTACACATTCCTGACCCCTGCACTCTATGTGTTACACACTCTGGAGCCCTGTACTCTCTGCACATCACATTCCTGACATTCTTGTTTGAATTACAACAGGGCCTTTAGGCTGACGATGGTACAGAGCAAGAGCAAGCTTTGCTTTGGTCAGAACGGTCCTGACGTACGGCCAAGGCTGGTACAAAGTCAGAAACATGCTAGCTCAAGGCAATTTTGCAGCCCTGAAATAAGGCAGTCACTCTGGGCTTACAAGTCGAGAGGACCCTGCTGGGCTTAGTATGAAAAGCAAAAAAAAAAAAAAAAAAAGAAAAGCGGTAATTATCAGTTACCCACTGTAGTCCAAGGCTTGGGTGGTGAATGACGTCATAGCGCATGTGCTGAAACTACAAAGCCCATCATGCCTATAGTTGTCAGTTTTGCAATGCCATAGCCGATGAGGGGTGCAGTATCACATTTCTGAGCATAAGGAAAGTGGTGGGCAGCTTGCCCTAAAATGTATTAGAGGCATATACAGTATTTGTATGTCCCAGGTTTCAGTAACTCCACTGAGGACACATTTTCCAAACTAGCCCCCTATGTAGACAGGCATGGCTTTCAAAGCTTCAAAAATGACCCCATCTTTGGACCTGATATTTAAAGTAAAGGTGGACATTATTAGTCCTGGTTCACACCTATGCATGCTGCGATTGATGCATTTTTCCAATGTATTTTGTGGTGCGTTTTTTACTTTTTGCACTTTAGATTCGGCTTTACACTCTCTGGCACTCAAAGTCGCTTGTATGCATGCCTGATAACATCGGGGCATGCTCCTAATGAGACCACGGATGGTGTCCTGGGGCATTTCCTCCCAGATCTGGACCAGGGCATCACTGAGCTCCTGGACAGTCTGAGGTGCAACCTGGCGGCGGCGGATGGACCGAAACATGATATCCCAGATGTGTTCTATTGAATTTAAGTCAGGTGAGTGTGGGGGCCATTCAATGGTATCAATTCCTTAATCCTCCAGGAATTGCCTGCATACTCTCCCCACATGAGGCCGGGCATTGTCATGCACCAGGAGGAACCCAGGATCCACTGCACCAGGAGGAACCCAGGACCCACTGCACCAGCGTAGGGTCAGACAATGGGTCCAAGGATTTCATCCCGATACCTAATGGCAGTCAGGGGGCCATTGTCTAGCCTGTAGATGTCTGTGCGTCCCTCCATGGATATGCCTCCCCAGACCATCACTGACCCACCACCAAAACGGTCATGCTGAACCATGTTACAGGCAGCAGAACGTTCTCCACGGCTTCTCCAGAAGGGTGAACCTGCTCTCATCTGTGAAAAGCACAGGGCGCCAGTAGCAGACCTGCCAATTCTGTGGTTCAATTGTAAATATCAACCGAGCTCTATGGTGCCGGGCAGTAAGCACAGGGCCCACTAGAGGACGTCAGTCCCTCAGGCCACCCTCATGAAGTCTGTTTCTGATTGTTTGGTCAGAGACATTCACACCAGTGGCCTGCTGGAGGTCATTTTGTAGGGCTCTGGCAGTGCTCATCCTGTTCCTCCTTGCACAAAGGAGCAGATACTGGTCCTGCTGATGGGTTAAGGACCTTCTACGGCCCTGTCCAGTTCACCTAGAGTAACTGCCTGTCTCCTGGAATCTCCTCCATGCTCCTGAGACTGTGCCGGGAGACACAGCAAACCTTCTGGCAATGGCACATATTCATGTGCCATCCCGGAGGTGTTGGACTGCCTGTGCAACCGCTGTAGGGTTCAGGTATGACCTCATGCTACCAGTAAAGACACTGACCCTAGCCAAAGGCAAAACTAGTGAAAAACAGAAAAGATGAGTAGGGAAAAAAAAAATGTCAGTGTCCACCTGTAAAACCATTCCTGCTTTGGGGGTCGTCTCATTGTTGCCCATCTAGTGCACCTGTTGTTATTTTAATAAACACCAAAGCAGCTGAAACTGATTACCCCCCCTTTTTCCTACTTAACTGACCAGATCAATATCCCAGAAGTTTCATTGACTTCAGGCTATACTCTGCTTAAAAACAAGTGAACACTTTTTAATCAGTGTATATTTAATTTTATTTTCTGTCCAATTTTTGTGCATTACTTTCAATAAAAGTTATATTTTACATTACTGGATTGTATTTTTTACATTCATATTCATTTAAAATCATGATATTAATTTAAAAGGTCAAATATATATACATATATATTTTTTAAACTGTCCATTTCCGGTTTCAACCAAGTGCATGCTGAAGTTAGCTACCTGCCTCTCCACCCTTGTACAGTGAACTGCGCATGCATAGCTCACTGAAAATATTCAGCAGTGCCAAAGCTGATGGAACTCTTGCCTGGCCAATGAAAGCGGGCAACGATCGAGACCCAGAAGCCAGCCACCCAAAGAGGTCATCGGCCGGTGGGGAGCTTAGGGACACCACACCGCTTGAGCCAAAGTGAGCATAGTTCCACTTTAATCTACGACGACATGAGGCTGATTTACTAAAGGCATAGTGATTGTATATAGGATGGGATAATTGAAGAGAATATTCACACAATAGGTGTGCAGCTTTTCGGCTCCTTTGGTAAATCAGCCTATCTATGGGTTCGGCTCATAATACATTTAGAAAACCTTTGAGATTCCATAGTTGTGTGTCTAATGGATGGCGGTGTAGTTTTTTGGGGGGTTTTTTTGCCTTTTCAATTTTGTGTTCTGAGCATGAAGCAATCCTCTTAATTCTTGTTGGTCTTCATGGTTGATACACAAATTGGTCTCTTTAATTTTTGTTCATTCAATCAGTACAGGTGAAACTCAAAAAATTTGAATATGGTGCAAAAGTTCATTTATTTCAGTAATGAAACTTAAAAAGGTGAAAACTAATATATGAGACTCATTACATGCAAAGCAAGATAGTTCAAGCCGTGATTTGTCGTCATTGTGATGATTATGGCTTACAGCTCAAGAAAACCCCAAATCCACAATCTCAGAAAATGAGAATATTGTGAAAAGGTGCAATATTCTCGGCTCAAAGTGTCCCACTCTAATCAGCTAATTAAGTCATAACACCTGCAAAGGGTTCCTGAGCCTTTAAATGGTCTCTCAGTCTGGTTCAGTAGGATTCACAATCATGGGAAAGACTGCTAACCTGACAGTTGTGCAGAAATCCATCATTGACACCCTCCGTAAGGAGGGAAAACCTCAAAAGGTAATTGCAAAAGAAGTTGGATGTTCCCAAAGTGCTGTATCAAAGCACATTAATAGAAAGTTATGTGGAAGGGAAAAGTGTGGAAGAAAAGGGTGCACAAGCAGCAGGGATGACCACAGCCTGGAGAGGATTGTCAGGAAAAGGCCATTCAAAAGTGTTGGGGACTTTCACAAGGAGTGGACTGAGGCTGGAGTCAGTGCATCAAGAGCCACCACACACAGATGGATCCTGGACATGGGCTTCAAATGTCGTATTCCTCTTGTCAAGCTACTCCTGAACAACAAACAATGTCAGAAGCGTCTTACATGGGCTAAAGAAAAACAGACCTGGTCTGTGGCCCTGATGAGAGCAACTTTTGCATCTCATTTGGAAACCAAGGACCCAGAGTATGGAGGAAGAATGGAGAGGCCCAAGGACCCTGAGTATGGAGGAAGAATGGAGAGGCACACACTGCAAGATGCTTGAAGTCCAGTATGAAGTTTCCACAGTCTGTGTTGATTTGGGGAGCCATGTCATCTGCTGGTGTTGGTCCACTGTGCTTCATTAAGTCCTGGGTCACCGCAGCCGTCTACCAGATTTTGGAGCACTTCATGCTTCCTTCCGCAGACGAGCTTTATGGGGATGCTGACTTAATTTTCCAGCAGGACTTGGCACCTCCCACACTGCCAAAACCACCAAAACCTGGTTCAATGACCGTGGGATTACTGTGCTTGACTGGCCAGCAAATTCTCCTGACCTGAACCCCATAGAGAATCTGTGGGGCATTGCCAGGAGAAAGATGAGAGACATGAGACCGAACAATACAGAAGAGCTGAAGGCCGCTATTGAAGCATCCTGGTCTTCCATAACACCTCAGCAGTGCCACAGGCTGATAACTTCCATGCCACGCCACATTGAGGCAGTAATTGCTGCAAAAGGGGCCCAAACCAAGTACTGAGTACATATGCATGCTTATACTTTTCAGAGGTCCAATATTGTTCTATGTACAATCCTTGTTTTATTGATTGCATGGAATATTCTCATTTTCTGAGATTGTGGATTTGGGGTTTTCATGAGCTGTAAGCCATAATCATCACAATGATGACAAATCACGGCTTGAACTATCTTGCTTTGCATGTAATGAGTCTATCTCATATATTAGTTTCACCTGTTAAGTTGCATTACTGAAATAAAATGAACTTTTGCACGATGTTCTATTTTTTTTAGTTTCACTTGTATTAGATACTGGTAATAAATCCTTGTAGTCACTTTAGTTGCCTTCCCTTTTTTTTTTTTTTTTTTTTCACAACGGATTGGAAATTTCCCCAACAGCAACAATTCTAGATCATGTGTTGTCAGTCAGTGGTTCTGTGTGTGCTTGAAAATCAACTTTGCTTAGGCTGGCCATACGTTATACAATTTTCTTGAGAATTTTGCTTTAGATTTACCAAAAACCATATAATATGAGGTCAAACCTAAACACTTTCAATTGTATCCAATTAAGCAGGCCCCTACACTACATAGTTGAATGTAAATCTGGCATAAATTGGACAGTAAATTGTATAGTATAGTGTATGGCCAGCCTTTGCGATAATGCTGCTTCCAATTGGGGGGTTTGGAAGAACTTCTCGTTCCCCAAAGGGGTACAGCCTCTTCCAGGTCTTTAATTTTAGGACCTCTTAAGGCACCCTCCATTCTTCCAAGTACTCTAGCTTGTGACCTCACCAACCCTTTATACATCTCATCTTGAGCTGTGATGTACGCTGGTGGTTCTGGAATGTCCTCCAAGGTATAAATAACCCTTAGGAGCCCTTCCAGATCCTCCACAGCAAAGAGGTGTCTAACTGTCTAGATTCCTCATTAGCTACACTACACCATCCAAATCCTCCCCTTCCTCCAGGGACCTTTGGCCAGAAACCTCTGCCGCCTCTAAGTCTTCCTCCTCCGTGCCCTGAGAGGACGAGGAACCTACACCCTTGCTTCCCCGACCAAACTCCCTCCTGGGAAGACGATCCCTCCCTGGAGAATTGGGCATCCACCTCCTTAGCCACGTTCAAATCCTTCGAGACGGCCTTAACAGCTAACATTTTCGTCTACACCGACAAAAATTCCTTCATAACCACCTGACAACTTCTGGATACAATTATAACAAAAGGGTCTGTTGGGGTCTTGTGGGACCTTATCATTACAATAACCACATTTGGAGCGGGGGGAGTGGGAATCTTTAGGTGGCTTGTGGGTGCTTTCCTGGTGAGTTCGACACAGCTCTGAGAGACAAACAAGGGGCCTGGGTTAGAAAAATCCCTCACCCCTAAGCACACCTACAGGGGAGTGGGCGAGGTCTCTACCCCCTCCTCTCCCCCGTCAGCCAAGTCACTCACCACTCACATGGCCTTCTCAATGGCTGCACCCACTGCCTCATCTTCCATCTTGCAGGGCGCTTCAGGACTTTGCTGGGCTCTTGTGTACCCACTCCCAGGGTTAACTCCTGGAAGCTCCTCACTGGCCTCACATGGAGAAGAAGCCCCCAGAAGTCCTGCCCCCACGGGAAGTGCTACTGGAAGCAAGGCTTGAAATGCAGCCTCCTTCCCTCCCACTTCCGGTCCTGCACCCATGGTTTCACTGGAGAACCCAGTGAGAGACTTCACTGCGGCCACCGGGCCAGTCACAGTATGATGCCGACCGGTCTATCTACCCAAAAGCGGTGTCTCGTGGCCCAGTCCTTGTCTGACATGCCTCCCCCCCTGCCAGGAAAGAGGGAGAACGGCACCTGTCCCCAGAATGCCCGGAAACACAATCAAGAACCGAGTGGAGGAAAGGACAGGGAATTAAACACTGTTGATAGTTGATTGTCTTTCCTGTCAGATGGAGCTAGTCATCTCTCAGGTGTGCCATCCTGGAAGATGTACTGTATGTATAAAATGGGAGCCTTAGAACTCCTCACTCCTTTAAAAGAGAAGTATGGAGTAGTTTTTTTTCCCTCAAAATCATACTTACCTAAGTGTATGCGGCGTCGATCAGATCCTGCCTCTGGCCCCCCGCTATCTCTAAGGGAGGGAACTGAACGATCAGACACAGCTGATCACTCAGTTCTCCCTGCCGCTCTGAACAGAGAGCATTGACTGAAACAGTCCCCTCCCCCCTCCGGCGCTCACTGGAGCACTGGGTTATGGAGGGGGCGGGAGTGTCTGGTTCAGGCACTCAGTGGATTGCTCAGAGGCTGAACCAGGTGCCAATCCAGGCTCCTGAGTGTATAGACTACAGGGTTGTGATCTTTCCCCAGCCTGGAAAGGCTCTGTGACGTCAGTCGCAGGAGTGCAGAAAGAACTGCACAGCTGTGATCCACAGAAGTGCAGCCAAACGAGCTTTAATATTGATAAGAATTACAATGGGCTAAGAAAAGCCAGCATATCGCTACTGTCTGTACTGGCCCAATTAGACACCAACTTCCTAGAAGTAGAAGCCCCTTGTGCTGACAGGTAGGTGCACAGCTCTGACCAATTATGCTCCCCCTATGGTTTACCGCGGGCCCCATTGTGCTCCCCCCCCCCCCGTGGTTGGTTTACCGCGGGCCCCATTGTGCTCCCCCCCCCCCCGTGGTTGGTTTACCGCGGGCCCCATTGTGCTCCCCCCCCCCCCGTGGTTGGTTTACCGCGGGCCCCATTGTGCTCCCCCCCGTGGTTGGTTTACCGCGGGCCCAATTGTGCTCCCCCCCCCCCGTGGTTGGTTTACCGCGGCCCCTATTGTTCTCCCCCCCCCCGTGGTTGGTTTACCGCGGGCCCCATTGTGCTCCCCCCCCCGTGGTTGGTTTACCGCGGGCCCAATTGTGCTCCCCCCCCCCCGTGGTTGGTTTACCGCGGCCCCAATTGTGCTCCCCCCCCGTGGTTGGTTTACCGCGGCCCCAATTGTGCTCCCCCCCCGTGGTTGGTTTACCGCGGCCCCTATTGTGCCCCCCCCCCCCGTGGTTGGTTTACCGCGGGCCCCATTGTGCTCCCCCCCCCCCGTGGTTGGTTTACCGCGGGCCCCATTGTGCTCCCCCCCCCCCGTGGTTGGTTTACCGCGGGCCCCATTGTGCTCCCCCCCCCCCGTGGTTGGTTTACCGCGGGCCCCATTGTGCTCCCCCCCCCCCGTGGTTGGTTTACCGCGGGCCCCATTGTGCTCCCCCCCCCCCCGTGGTTGGTTTACCGCGGGCCCCATTGTGCTCCCCCCCCCCCGTGGTTGGTTTACCGCGGGCCCCATTGTGCTCCCCCCCCCCCCCGTGGTTGGTTTACCGCGGGCCCCATTGTGCTCCTCCCCCCCCCCCCCGTGGTTGGTTTACCGCGGGCCCCATTGTGCTTCCCCCCCCCCGTGGTTGGTTTACCGCGGGCCCCATTGTGCTTCCCCCCCCCCCCCCCGTGGTTGGTTTACCGCGGCCCCATTGTGCTCCCCCCCCCCCGTGGTTGGTTTACCGCGGGCCCCATTGTGCTCCCCCCCCCCCGTGGTTGGTTTACCGCGGGCCCCATTGTGCTCCCCCCCCCCCGTGGTTGGTTTACCGCGGGCCCCATTGTGCTCCCCCCCCCCCGTGGTTGGTTTACCGCGGGCCCCATTGTGCTCCCCCCCCCGTGGTTGGTTTACCGCGGGCCCCATTGTGCTCCCCCCCCCCGTGGTTGGTTTACCGCGGGCCCCATTGTGCTCCCCCCCCCGTGGTTGGTTTACCGCGGGCCCCATTGTGCTCCCCCCCCCGTGGTTGGTTTACCGCGGGCCCCATTGTGCTCCCCCCCCCCCGTGGTTGGTTTACCGCGGGCCCCATTGTGCTGCCCCCCCCCTGTGGTTGGTTTACCGCGGGCCCCATTGTGCTGCCCCCCCCCCGTGGTTGGTTTACCGCGGGCCCCATTGTGCTCCCCCCCCCGTGGTTGGTTTACCGCGGGCCCCATTGTGCTCCCCCCCGTGGTTGGTTTACCGCGGGCCCCATTGTGCTCCCCCCCCCCGTGGTTGGTTTACCGCGGGCCCCATTGTGCTCCCCGCATGGTTGGTTTACCGCGGGCCCCAGTCTCCTGCCCAAGTCACCTTTTGAATGACCCAGGTCCAGGTCTTAGTAGAGGACACCAAGGCTTATGAGGGGAATAAAAAGGTTCCCAAATAAAAACACAGGCCGCCATCCAAAGCTTTAAAATCAAAAACTTTATTCTGAATATCAAATTCACCTTTCACTGATTATTCTTCAGATGAGGCCCATTACTTCTGCCAACCTGGAAAAAAAAAAAGAAAAAAGAGAACGAATAAATCACCTGCTGTATGTATACATCACCCCCTTCCCTGGTTAGTCCTCATGCACACTGGACGTTTTTACAGCTGCAGTTTTTGTTTTTTTTTTTTTTCTACAGCCAGTAAACTCCCCAGCATGGGGATGGAGGTTATTAATTTGTAAGAGTGGCGATATCTGCGATCCATCCACATGAGGAGTCCGCAAAGCCGAAATCACCATCTGTCTATGTGCCTCCGGTTCTTACGCACCTGTAAACAGGTATAACAGGCACGCCTTTGTGGGAGGGGAGAAGTCCTAGATGAAGCACAGCCTATAGAACACACATATTAAAAACATTTTGCTGCAACGTTCTCCAGCCAAGGACACTCTTAATTCTCTCCAATACGAAATCTGTAAAGTCAGACAGAAATCGCACCACATTCCTGTTCAAATTACATGCGATTCTTTGTAGTGCGATTGAACCCATTCATTTTGTATGGGTTAAACTGCACCGCACAGAAAAAAAAAAAAAAAAAGGCAAATGCAGGTGTGTTGTAGAGTTCCCTTTTATCTTATTAAATAGCAAAATCCAGGCCGCTAACACCCTACAACGAACGTTCAATGCTGAACATTGCGGCATGGAACTCCATCTGCGCCTGTCTGCACCTATCACCTGCACCAGAAAATGCATCAAAACATACTAGTGTGAGCCGATCCCTACTGCCTCTACACCTGGAAAAGCAATTTTTAAATCAGATATCCAGCCTCCCCTTCAATATATAGTATTTAAAAAATATATATCCACCTGCGCTCCACAGACTCCTTATATATAGCTAGCTGCTATCATCTACACCCTATACCATGGGACACATAAATTACATATCAAGATATTGGATGAAGCGCTCTGCTATAATAATGCTAAAAAACAAAATTTTATACACAAATGTAAAAGTGACTAATACTTAAATAATATATGTGCTAAAATTATATAAAAAAATTTCATATAAGACCAGTCTGCCCCCAAGTGGCTAAAACTGGTTATACATGTGCACACACAGCAAAAATAGAAAGTGACCAGGTGCTTGGGTACATAAATAGTGTCTTAATGAATACAAAAGGTTTTAAAATCACAGTGAATACTCATAAAAAGTGCCAAGTGTTTAAATAACAATAAATATACATATAATATAATCATGTGCAAAAAACATGCTATCACTCTTCTGTGAAGAAAATATATATATATAGAAGTGCTTTTTCATTCAAATAGTGCTCAGACCAAAGTGTCACTCCAGTGAATCAATCCTAAATATCCAGAGTGCCTCCTCACCTCCAACATTCGACCCCTAGAGGTCACAAATCATTTATTTAAATGATGTTCCAAAAAACCGACATCAGGATATAACTTGCCCCACGATTCAAAATCTCAATATATACGATGCCTCAGCCATATGTCCATAGACCATGGAAGATTTAAGCACAAAGAGAGATCTCCATAGCGCAATATGTAGTTTTATTATAAAGAAAAAAGCAGATAGAAAACTCACATGTTCTTAGAAGTGTACAAGCAGTTTCCCCATATCCTATGGGTGTAATAGGAAATCGTGTTTCCTATTTTTTTATATAATTTTAGCACATATATTATTTAAGTATTAGTCACTTTTACATTTGTGTATAAAATTTTGTTTTTTAGCATTATTATAGCAGAGCGCTTCATCCAATATCTTAATATATAGTATTTGTTTTTGTTTGGAAGGTCAATCTGTTTCTTGCGTATGACCTACTCTCCAATTAAGGGGGCAGTTATTGTGCGACTTCTCAGGCGATCGATCATTGGTGTAGATTTACACTCTCCATCTATTTTTTTTCTTTTTTTGGTTTTATTATTACATACACAAAACAAGAAGTTGGGACACGTTCTGCAACCTTTATGGGTATAGGTATATATCAAAGGCACTCTCTCTCTCTCTCCCCCCATCTGTCTGAATGAGCCCTTAAGGCCCCTTGGACAAGAGGCTGTCTAGCTGCAGTGCATCCCTCCCAGCGTTTTAGCGCACCCTGGAGGAACAGGTGCAGCGTCCAGGCCTGAAGGCGGTCAAATGCTCTGGCAGGCTGCAGCTGGATGGGGCTGAATGCTGTACCTAGTGATCCCCATGTTTAGGTCCCCATGAGCAGTCATGCCTGCACTCCTAGGGACCTAAGCCCAGGTGACATTCAGCACAACAACAAGCCCCGTCCAGCAGCAGCCCGCCATAGACTGACAGGCTGCTGGAAGCAGGGGTGGATGGTTCACCTGTTCCTCCTGAGCGCACTATAATACCAGGAGGGATGCACTGCAGCTAGAATGGCCAAGAGGGCTAGAAGGTGTCTAGAGCCAAATCCAATTTTTTTTTTTTATTGGGATGAAACCGAGAAGTCTAAAAGAAGGGTTCCCCTCACTTTGTTGAGTCTATAGGGCATAGAGCAGAGCTCGACAATTCCCAGGCACCAGGTCGCCATGGCGATCAGAAACCACGTCCTGGCACACCATCAGCCCACACTGCTCTGTTGTCCCACACCCCACGTCCTCAGCCAGCACCTCTCCCCCACCCCACAGAGTGGAACCCAGCATTCCAGGACCTGCAGAGTCTCACCCATCCCTCCCTGTGCACAAAGTCCAGAAGGAACAGAGCTGCACAGCTCCACGAAAGCCAGCCCCTCGGATAACACTGCACTCATCCCCCCCCAGACCCCATGGCATAGCGGAGAGGAGGACACAGCCTCCCGCACCAACAACAGCCCCACCTCCAGCACGGCGCCGACCCCACCCAACAACCAGGTGGACATCTGGAGCAGCCACTGCTGGACAGGTGAGAGCTATCCTGCTGTCCACCACCTGTCCTGCTGCCCACCTCGTGTGATGCTGCTCCCCACCTGTCCCACTGCTCCCCTCCACCTGCCCACCAACTATCCCGCTGCCCACCTCGTGTGATGCTGCTCCCCTCCACCTGTGCCACTGCTCCCCTCCACCTGCCCTTCTGCCCACCAACTATCCCGCTGCCCACCTCGTGTGACGCTGCTCCCCTCCACCTGTCCCACTGCTCCCCTCCACCTGTCCCACTGCTCCCCTCCACCTGTCCCACTGCCCACCAACTATCCCGCTGCCCACCTCGTGTGACGCTGCTCCCATCCACCTGTCCCACTGCTCCCCTCCACCTGCCCTTCTGCCCACCAAGTGTGACGTTGCTCCCCTCCACCTGTCCCACTGCTCCCCTCCACCTGCCCTTCTGCCCACCAACTATCCCGCTGCCCACCTCGTGTGACCCTGCTCCCCTCCACCTGTCCCACTGCTCCCCTCCACCTGCCCTTCTGCCCACCAACTATCCCGCTGCCCACCTCGTGTGACGCTGCTCCCCTCCACCTGTCCCACCAACTATCCCGCTGCCCACCTCGTGTGACGCTGCTCCCCTCCACCTGTCCCACTGCTCCCCTCCACCTGGCTCCCAACTTTTTTAGCTGGCTCCTAGATTCAAAGCAAATTTGTCAAGCCCCAGCATACAGTGAAGGGAAATCTGCCCGATGGAACACAAGAAAGAAAAATAAAAACCTGACCGGGGAAGCCTGGCTATCATGTTGGTCCTAAGGTCCAAAAAAAAGGACTTCCAACTCTCATTTCTGTACACTTGCTCAAGCCTGGAGCCTCAAGAAAAAAAACAAAACAAAAAAAATGAAGCCAAAAAGTAAGCAAGACAGCCTGGCAACAGGTCAGCAATGAAGCGCTCATATTTCCTCCATGATAGATTTACATTAAAAGGACTCTACAAGCAAAGCAAAAAACACCTGTGTGACTGGGCTCCGATAAAAGCAGCCCAGCTCATATGCGGAGTGCTATGTCCAGGATGGTTGCACAGTGAATGGGTTTGAGCTTTGTTGACCCAGAACTTGTATGAGGCACGAGCTTAATATGGCTGCTTCCATCAGGAGCTAATCACACAGGTGTCTTGCTTCATGACAAAATATAAAAAAACTGTTGCATGCATGTTACTCCATTGTCACAAGGTGCTTATAATACGGCTTTACCATCTAACATGTCCATCCCAGGAAGGTCGTACGCGAGGACAACTCCACAGAAATCTGAACAGTAAGGGAGAGTCCTCAATCATACGGCCGACTATCAACGAGCAGGTACTGCGCCATCTCATTTCTCTCTCACATCCTCTTAGTTGTGGGCAGTCCTGGCGTACACTGAGGAAAAAAAAAGTAATGTAATCATAAAAAAGTAGCAAATACTGAAGAAAAACAAAACAAACAAAAAAAAAACTAAACAAACCCCACACACAGGTTCACAGCGGTGCGACTTATCTTTCACATCGCATAAGTCTCAACCTATTGTCAGCAATGGAACTGTTCAAAAATTGGTGCGACCAAGTCTGAGTCGCACCAATTTTAAAAAGTAGTCCCTGCACTATTTTTTGCGGTTGTAGGTGTGACTTGTATAGACATCTGTGCATGAAGTTGCAGAGAGGTCTACCAAGTTGCACCGACATGCAATGTTGAAATTGTGCGACTTCAAGTGAGAACCGGGCCTTATGTGCAAAGGGAGTGGAATTAAACCGGATCTCCAGCCGTCCTATATTGAAATGGCTTACTCTGATGTCACCGCACACTGTGGGCTTCTCACAATATGCAGCAGATAGAGCTCCGCCTCATTTCCTGGCTGGAAATCATGTCCAGCATCATCTAGCTACGCCTAGGAACACCCGCTCCTCCAGACTGACACCCCCTTGTCAAAGCATTTTGATATTTTCATAACTCCTCCCAAGAGCCAGCCTACTGCTTGCATCAGGACTGAGGCTTCTTGAAAGGAGTACGGAGACAGGGCGCTGGGATGCTTCCAGGAAGCTATGTACAGCACCCTGATGGCTCCTCCTACCAGCCATGATCTCCCTGCATTGCATACAGAATCCCTGAGACCCAGTGATGACATCACTGGCTCTAAAATAAGGTATGCAAGGACGAGGGAAAGGAGGAAGCAGTGGAGAAAAAATATGAGCAGAGTAAGCTTTAGCTGGAGGGGGGAGGTTGTATCTGCCACGTTGTATTCCATCAGTGAGGCCCTGCAGCCATCATTGTGTCTCTTCAAACAACGAAGCATCAGGGACCTCCAAACCTGAATTCAGTGTGAACCTCACATACAGATATTAGGTCACATTATAGAACAGATGAGGATGTTCTTAGTCTGTAAGAGCGGCAATATCTGCGATCCACCTACACATGGTGACTGCACAGCTGAAATCACCGTCTGTCTATGTGCCTCCGGTTCTTACGCACCTGTAAACGGATATAACAGGCACGCCTTTGTGGGAGGGTAGAGGATGCCCTATACTGAATACCCATGTGAGCCAAAAATATCTAAAGCCAAAACCTTTTTTTTTTTTTTTTTATAATGATGGAATGGAGGATTAGGACCTCCTTTTTTTTTGTTGCCATCTGTGTCACCAAGAGAGGAGATGAGGGGAAATCTTCCAATGGGGACACTTGTTCCAATGACGACTGTCCAATGAGGATTTCCCTAATTTCCGGTCATATCTATGGGCCAGAGAGTGAAGGGAAATACCCCCCCCCCAATACTTTGAATCCCTGACCTAAATTAGGGGTCCCCAAACTTTCTAAACAAAGGACCAGTTTACAGTTCTTTATACTTGAGGGGGGCCGGACTGTGGCCATCGGGAGTGTAAAATGTCATGGCGACAGTGGGAGGAATTGTGCCCCATCACTGGGGTCAATGGGAGGAATTGTGCCCCATCAGTGGGAGGAATTGCGCCCGTCACTGGGAGGAACCCCCCCCCCCCTCGTCACTGGGGAGGGATGTATAGCGATTCATCAGTGCTCGTAAAGCAACAAAAGGATTTTTATTTTGCCAGATAGTAGAATTTCCACAGTACTTACAGCCCATGTAAGTGTCCCCCCATCTGCACTTGCCCACTCACAGTAGATGGCCTGTGATGATGCCGCAGTGCATTTTGTGAATGGCCCAAGGTTTAGATGGTCGATTCTACCAGAAATCTTGTGAGTCGATAAGGTCCTGTGCTGCCTGCCTATGCAAGATGGGAGTCGGGTGGTCTAAGGAGATTTGTTGTCACTATACAGCCATGGACACAGTTGTTGGAACCCTTCTGCTAAGGCGTGATGCACACTGAGCATTAAACATGCTGCATCCAGGGGTGTCTTGTGGGGGTGTTTTTTCTGCCTCTAAATACCCTCCTATGTTAGCCTATGGGGTTGATTTACTAAAGGAAAATATATTGTGCACTTCAATTGCAGTTGCTTCAGATCTGAGGGGGAAGTGCTGCGGATTTCTATCATCCAATCATGTGCAAGCAAAAAGGTTTTTGTTTTTTTTTTTTCCTTGCATGTGATTGGGCATTCTTTGCAAAGTGAAGCTTTACCTAAGCTCTGGCGCAACTGCACTTGCAGTGCACAGTATATTTGCCTTTAAAAAATCAGCCCCATGTGTCCATGCACGCAGTTGTTTACCGACTCAGAAAAAACACAGCCTGTGCATCCAGAAGCAGCAACGCTTTGGCAGAAAAAAAAAATGGTTGAAATAAACGCACGTTAATACTAGGTGTGTCAGGTGCCCGAGTGTTAATTTATTCTGGCCAATGAAATGACCACCCAACCACTTGATGCACCTAGATACATTTACACACCGTCCTTTCTGCGAAAATGCTGCGGTCAGGGGGAAAGGCGTTCGGGTGAGCTGGCCAAACGCCCTGTGTGCATTAGTCCTAAAAGGAAGACGCCGCCATTTTCTCCGAAAAGACTTGAAACTGACCAAAAGAAATTGGCATTCGCCATTGTTTATTCCATATTTCATAAATATCAGACTTTGAGGCCACCCGCTCCTTAACAATCAGCTTAAAGTCAAAGAACAAAACGCAAGATGCAACGCTTGCGTTTCTGGTGCAGTTCCATTGAAGTCTATTACACGCAAAACGCAATCTGCTCCGGTAAAAAAGGCCCTGACCCTTTACAAAATCTGCTCTGGCTCAAGACGCACAGAAATGAACTAGATCCTTAGTAAATCAAGTTAAATGGACTGTAGTGCGTTTCGGCAAACCAAACTCACTGAAATCCGCATAAATGTGAACCTGGGCCTAGAAGGGATCACTGCAAACAAGTGATTTCTGTGGCTCTTACTGAGATTTCCGCACCTGCCAAAAGGTAGTTTGTCCCACTCTTCTCAAACTGCTCCAACTGTCTCCGGTTTGAAGGGCGCCTTCTCCAGCCTGCACATTTCTGCTCCTTCCATAGATGTTAGATTCAGATCAGGGCTCACAGAAGACCACTTCAGAACAGTCCAAGGTTTACCTCTTAGCCTTTCTTGAGTGTTCTTCGCTTTGTGTTATGTATACTGTTGGAGGTCGCATGACCAGCAACTCAGACAGAACTTTCTGACACTGGGTTGTACGTTTTCCTCCAGAATTCCTTGATAATCTTGAGATTTCGTCATACCCTGAAGATTCAAGACACCCTGTGTCAGACACAGCAAAGCAGCCACAAAGCATAATCAAGCCTTCTCCATGTTTCACAGTAGGTATAGTATGCCCTCATTTTTTTTTTTATGTGAACATAGAGCTCATGGAACTTTCCAAAAAGCTCATTTTGCCACATCTGTTCTCCCTGAAGCTTTGTGGCTTGTCAATGTGCGCCGTCTAGTTTTTTTTTGTTGTTTTTCTTTCGACAGCGGAGTCCCCTTAGGTCTACCTTCTTTGAGCCCGCTCTCGTTCAAAAAGCGGCGGATAGTGCGGTCAGACACGGATGTACCTTGACCTTGGAGTTCGGCTTGTATCTCTTTAGAGGTTTTCTTTGGCTCTTGGTCTACCATTCGCGCTATCCTTGTATTCAAGCTGGGGTCGATTTTCTTCTTGCGGCCACGTCCGGGGAGGTTGGCTACACTACCATGGTCCTTCACCTTCCTGATAATATTTGCAACTGTAGTCACAGGAACCTCAAGCTGCTTGGAGATGGTCTTGTAACCTTTACCTTTGATATGCTGGTCTATGATTTTCAGTCTGATCTGCTCAGACAACTCTCTCCTTGGCTTTCTCTGGTCCATGTTCAGTGCAGTGCGCACGGTGATGCCAAACAGCCGTTGTATTTCAGGTGAATGTCTGGACGAAAAAAATAAAATATACAATAATGAGTTATTACCTGATGACCTCAATTTCCAGAATGTCTCACATGAGAGAGAGAGATGGTTTCACCCACCTTCAGGAAAATACAAGGCTAAATGAGTTTAAAAAGGGGTCCCAAGAGTCCAATAAAGGACATGGGGTGAGAGCTCATTGGTCCTTGAGGATTCCTAGGGGAAAAAATAAACCATGAGGTGAAGAAGCAGGAGAAATATCACTACTGAAGTCAATGGATCCACTCTCCCCCCCCCCCCCAAATTCATCACTTCCTGGGGTCACTATCCATTTATCCCCCCAAAATGTCACTACTGGAATGATTGGATCACCCCCCCCAAATATATTACTACTAGGATATTCGTGTCTACCCCATTACCCCCAAAAAGTATCACTATTGGGTTCACCAGATCATCCCTTCCCTCCAATAATCACTACTGGGGGCACCACATTCACCCCCAATATATCACTATTGGGTCAGCATATCCACACTACTGGGGTCACCAAATCAACCCGCCAACACTAGTCACCATATCCATTCACTACCCCAAATATATCAATACTGGAGTCAGCATATGTACCCCTCCCCCCATGTATCACCACTATGGTCATCAGATGTATATCCTGCCATATCAATACTGGGGTCACATGTACCCCATACATCAATACGGGGGGGGGGGGTCACCATGTGTATCCTCTCCCCATGTATCAATGCTGGTGGGGGGGGGGGGGGTGTCAACATATATACCCCTCTCCCCATATATCAAATCAGGGGCTCCATATGTAGCCCCTCTCCCCATAGATCAATACAGGGTGTCACCATATGTATCAATGATGGGGGGGGGGGGTCACCATATATACCCCCTCTCCCCATATATCAATATGGATCACCATATGTATCCTCTCCCCATGTATCAATGCTGGGGGGTCACCATATATACCCTCTCCCCATATATCAAGTTAGGGGGCTCCATATGTAGCCCCTCTCCCCATATATCAATACAGGGTGTGTGTGTGCGTCTGTGGGGGGGGGGGGGGGGGTGTCACCATATGCATCCTCTCCCCATGTATCATGCTGGACGAGGGGGGGTTCACCATACATACCCCTTCTCCCTATATATCAAATTAGGGGGGCTCCATATGTAGCCCCTTTCCCATATATCAATACTGGGGTCACCATTTGTACTCTTCTCCCCTTATATTACTGCTGGGGTCACCAGAACCACTGGACTGCTCTCCTAGGGAGGGGGTGGGCCTCTGCCGCCTACAGTTGACCTCTGGGTAAGAAGGGGGGAAATAATAAGCCAGGAGGTGAAGGCGTGTTTGCAGGAGACCGGAAAAATTGAAAACTCTCAGACTTTGCTGTAGGTGGGCGGAGCCATCCCTCATGTGAGCCGTCCTGGGGAACAAACATATTTCATATATCTCTGCAATACTTGGCCATGTCCCTTCAAGAATGTGCGAGCGCAGTGGGAGGAGTCTCATCTGAGACACACAGAGGGACTCCGCTCTGAACTGCTGTACCTCGGTTCTTACGCGTCCGCTCACAGGAACGTGCTGACACGCCTTTGTAGGAGGAAAGAGAAGGGAACACCGGAGCCCAGGGATGAGGATGTAGCAAAGACCATAAAAAAAGGAGGTCTACCTACAGCCCAATATATGTATACTGGGCTTACCGGATCCACTACCTCCCCTTAATGCATCACTACTGGGGGCACCAGATCCACCCCATCCCCCCTTATACCACTCACGGGGGCACCAGATCCACCCCATCCCCCCCTTATACCACTCACGGGGTCACCAGATCCACCCCATCCCCCTTATACCACTCACGGGGTCACCAGATCCACCCCCACCCCCCCTTATACCACTCACGGGGTCACCAGATCCACCCCCACCCCCCCTTATACCACTCACGGGGTCACCAGATCCACCCCCACCCCCCCTTATATCGCTACTGGGGTCACCAGATCCACCCCCACCCCCCCTTATATCGCTACTGGGGTCACCAGATCCACCCCCACCCCCCCTTATATCGCTACTGGGGTCACCAGATCCACCCCCACCCTTATATCGCTACTGGGGTCACCAGATCCACCCCCACCCTTATATCGCTACTGGGGTCACCAGATCCACCCCCACCCTTATATCGCTACTGGGGTCACCAGATCCACCCCCACCCTTATATCGCTACTGGGGTCACCAGATCCACCCCCACCCTTATATCGCTACTGGGGTCACCAGATCCACCCCCACCCTTATATCGCTACTGGGGTCACCAGATCCACCCCCACCCTTATATCGCTACTGGGGTCACCAGATCCACCCCCACCCTTATATCGCTACTGGGGTCACCAGATCCACCCCCACCCTTATATCGCTACTGGGGTCACCAGATCCACCCCCCCCCCCTTATACCGCTACTGGGGTCACCAGATCCACCCCCCCCCTTATACCGCTACTGGGGTCACCAGATCCACCCCCCCCTTATACCGCTACTGGGTCACCAGATCCACCCCCCTTATACCGCTACTGGGGTCACCAGATCCACCCCCCTTATACCGCTACTGGGGTCACCAGATCCACCCCCCTTATACCGCTACTGGGGTCACCAGATCCACCCCCCTTATACCGCTACTGGGGTCACCAGATCCACCCTCCTTATACCGCTACTGGGGTCACCAGATCCACCCCCCTTATACCGCTACTGGGGTCACCAGATCCACCCCCCTTATACCGCTACTGGGGTCACCAGATCCACCCCCCTTATACCGCTACTGGGGTCACCAGATCCACCCCCCTTATACCGCTACTGGGGTCACCAGATCCACCCCCCTTATACCGCTACTGGGGTCACCAGATCCACCCCCCTTATACCGCTACTGGGGTCACCAGATCCACCCCCCTTATACCGCTACTGGGGTCACCAGATCCACCCCCCTTATACCGCTACTGGGTCACCAGATCCACCCCCCTTATACCGCTACTGGGGTCACCAGATCCACCCCCCTTATACCGCTACTGGGGTCACCAGATCCACCCCCCTTATACCGCTACTGGGGTCACCAGATCCACCCCCCTTATACCGCTACTGGGGTCACCAGATCCCCCCCACCCCCCTTATACCGCTACTGAGGTCACCAGATCCACCCACACCCTCCCCCTCCTTATACCGCTACTGGGGTCACCAGATCCACCCCCACCCCTTATACCGCTACTGGGGTCACCAGATCACCCCCCCTTTTACCGCTACTGGGGTCACCAGATCCACCCCTCCCCCCTTATACCGCTACTGGGGTCACCAGATCCACCCCTCCCCCCTTATACCGCTACTGGGGTCACCAGATCCACCCCTCCCCCCTTATACCGCTACTGGGGTCACCAGATCCACCCCTCCCCCCTTATACCGCTACTGGGGTCACCAGATCCACCCCTCCCCCCTTATACCGCTACTGGGGTCACCAGATCCACCCCTCCCCCCTTATACCGCTACTGGGGTCAACAGATCCACCCCTCCCCCCTTATACCGCTACTGGGGTCAACAGATCCACCCCTCCCCCCTTATACCGCTACTGGGGTCAACAGATCCACCCCTCCCCCCTTATACCGCTACTGGGGTCACCAGATCCACCCCTCCCCCCTTATACCGCTACTGGGGTCACCAGATCCACCCCTCCCCCCTTATACCGCTACTGGGGTCACCAGAACCACCACCCCCTTATACCACTACTGGGGTCACCAGATCCACCTTGTCAATATACCACTACTGGGGTCACCAGAACCACCTTGTCAATATACCACTACTGGGGTCACCAGAGCTACACCACCCTCACAATGTATCACTGGATGACCCCCCCCTCCTTCCAAATACAGGCCACCAGAATCTCCTTATCCACTAGTATGCCAATATTGGGCTTACTAGATCTACTACCTCCCCCAATCATATGTGTGTGTACTGGGGGGCAGCAGACCCCCCCCCCACAAAAAAAACATACATATATAGCTACTGGGCTCACCATATCCAGCACCCCTGCCCCCTTACATGACTACTGGGGGGAGTCACCAGATCCACCCCCTCCCCCCAAATATATGAATACTGGTGGGGGAAGGGGGTCACCAGATCCACTATATATATATATATATATATCACCTCTCCTAGCAATACTGGCCTTATCGACCCCTCCCCCCAGAATATCACTATTGGGGGGGTCACTAAATAAAATTCATCAGTTCCTGGGGTCACTATATCCAAATGTCCCCCAAATATCTCCACTGGAATACCTGGACCCCCCCATAGATAAATACTAGCATAATCAGCTCCACCCCCACAACACATCCCTACTGGGATCACCAGACCATATCATTACCCCCCCCCAATAATACATTCCTCATCTCAGCCCACACGTGTCACCCCAGTGAGGTCCCCCGGAGAACACAGCTTTCACCCCTCATGTATGACCAGCTCCATAGTGCCCACCGAGTGATGGGGGACACACTCTCCACCCTCGCCCCAAATCCCCGGATGTCCCCGGATTGTCTCACCTCCTCGTTACTGCCAGCAGCTACACTAACAGGCCATTTCCGGCCCACAAAAAAACCCACTTCCGGTTCAGACACCTGATGAACTACGAAGATGACCGCCTTGATGAAATGTATTGGCTGATGGTCATGTGATTAGGTTAGCCGCTGGCTGATTAGCCCGGCTTCCTTGCGCTCAGTGATGCTTTACGGGAGAAGGCAATGAGGCATGCCGGGAGTAGTAG